>NC_042986.1:13227425-13527425 GCF_901001165.1 Salmo trutta | reverse complement strand
AAATCATTTCATCTTAGTAATCCTTTGCTTTCAACATCCTAAATAAATAAACAATAGTTGATTTTATGTGTTGAATCTGTAAACCATTGTGCTACATACTTTGACTTCATACCATATATGAAAAGTAATCTGGCCATGGGTCTTGAAGTGTGTGTAACCTATCTAGCCTTCATGGTTATAATTTGACTCATCTTTGAACATATTCATGAACGTTTTTTGTGTACTCTATCCTGTCTGATTATCCATCAGTCTGACATGCATGCACATCTGCACACAATGAACTGAGAAACAATCTGGTCAAGGAGAGGTTGAAAATGTCAGTGAAGATACTTGCCAGCTGGTCAGCGCATGCTCTGAGCATGCTTCCTGGTAATCTGTCTGGCCCTGCGGTCTTGTGAATGTTAACCTGTATAACCCTTTGGACCCCAATAGAATTCTAGAATGCTGCTGTAGAATACTGCTCATTTTTAATATAAAGCTCATTTTCTCACGCATTTCAAACAAACAGACATAGCTCAAAAACCAAGAGTTTGGAACCACCAAACTCTTCCTAGATCTGGCCGCCCGACCAAACTTAACAATTGGGGGAGAAGGGCCTTGGTCCGGGAGGTGACCAAGTACCTGATGGTCACTCTGGCAGAGCTCCAGAGTTCCTCTGTGGAGATGGGAGAACCTTCCAGAAGGGCAACGGTCTCTGCAGCACTCCACCAATCAGGTCATTATGGTAGAGCTGCCAGACGTAAGCCACTCCTCAATAAAAGGCACATGACAGCCCGCTTGAAGACTTTCAGACCATGAGAAACAAGATTCTCTGGTCTGATGAAACCAATTTCAACTCTTTGGCCTGAATACCAAGTGTCCCGTCTGCAGGAAACCTGGCACCATCCCTACGGTGAAGCATGGTGGTGGCAGCATCATGTGTTTTTCAGTGGCAGGGACAAGGAGACTGGTCAGGATCGAGGAAAAGATGAAGGACGACTAGGACGAAGGTTTACCTTCCAACAGGACAATGAACATAAACACACAGCCAAGTCAACGCAGGAGTGGCTTCGGGACAAGGCTCTGAATGTCCTTGAGTGTCCCAGCCAGAGCCCGGACTTGAACCCGATCTAACATCTCTGGAGAGACCTGAAAATAGCTGTGCAGCAATGCTCCCCATCCAACCTGACAAAGCTTGAGAGGATCTGCAGAGAAGAATGGGAGAAACTCCCCAAATACAGGTGTGCCAAGCTTGTAGCGTCATACCCAAGAAGCCTCGAGGCTGTAATTGCTGCCACAGGTGCTTGAACAAAGCACTGAGTAAAGGGTCTGAATACTTATGTAAATGTAATATTTCTGTTTTTAATTTTTTATAAATTAGCAAAACCTGTTTTTGCTTCGTCATTATGGGGTATTGTGTGTAGATTGATGAGGGAAAAAACGATTTAATCAATTTTAGAATAAGGCTGTAACCTAACAAAATGTGGAAAAAGTCAAGGGGCCTGAATACTTTCCGAAGGCACTGTATCTACCTCAATTACCTCGTACCCCTGCCCTTCGACTCAGTACTGGTACCCCGTGTATATAGCCAAGTTACTGTTACTCATTGTGAATTTATTCCTTGTGTTATAATTTATTTAAAATATTATTTTCAATTTTTCCCTCTGCATTGTTTCAAAAGGGCCCTTAAGGTAGCATTTCACTGTTAGTTTACACCTGTTGTTTACAAATATATGTGATTTGATTTGACATACTCTGTTAATTACCATGATAGTTTGTTAAAAATATAACATTTTGGTATACAGTATTTTTGTAACCTGCTCCTGGCTAGTTTTTCAGTCTCAGAGGTTTACACACAGTCTCTGTCAACATGCTCTCTGTACCCCTAAGACCACTAATAAAATGCCATCATTCATTTTATGCAAAGCTTTTAAAAGTGTGTTTTCGGGCATACATGTGTAAAGTGAGGTAGTAGAGGCTAAGCGCTGCGTGAAGCAGCATTATGGGGACGAGAGAGTGGACATGGGTTGTCAACGGTAGCAGCAGAGTAGGAACTGCTAGTGCAATGGTTTACTTATGTGCCTCATTTGGTGTCCACTGATCTTGCCGTCTGCAGTCAGGGCCATAGAGAGGTAGGCAGCACCATAGAGAGACAGGCAGGGCCATAGAGAGGCAGGCAGGGCCATAGAGAGCCAGGCAGGGCCATAGAGAGCCAGGCAGGGCGTTTGAGAGGCAGGCAGGGCCATAGAGAGGCAGGCAGGGCCATAGAGAGACAGGCAGGGCCATAGAGAGGCAGGCAGGGCCATAGAGAGGCAGGCAGGGCCATAGAGAGGCAGGCAGGGCCATAGAGAGGCAGGCAGAACCATAAGAGGCAGGCAGGGCCATAGAGAGGCAGGCAGGGCCATAGAGAGGCAGGCAGAACCATAAGAGGCAGGCAGAACCATGAGAGGCAGGCAGGGCCATAGAGAGGCAGGCAGGGCCATAGAGAGGCAGGCAGAACCATGAGAGGCAGGCAGGGCCATAGAGAGGCAGGCAGAACCATGAGAGGCAGGCAGGGCCATAGAGAGGCCTGGTGTCCTCAGTCATTACGTGTGCCGCTGCTTTACTGCTTCTGAGGCTGATTAGCGGATGTACATAAAAACATAAGTGTCACGCCTGCTCCCACTCTCCCTCTCTGGCGCTCGAGGGAGCCAAGCGTCCCATCATTACACACACCTGTCACCATCGTTATGCGCATCAGCGCTTTATGGGACTCACCTGGACTCTATTACCTTATTGATTGCCTCCCCAATATCTGTCACTTCCTCAGTTTCTTCCCCGTGTCTGCATTACTGTCGTTAAGTTTCCCTTGTCCAGACGCTGTCTTTGTTTCGCTTCATGTCCGTTATTCATTAAATGTTCACTCCCCGTACTTGCTTCTCGTCTCCCAGCGTCTGTCCTTACACATAAGTGCCCATATTCAGACCTTTTGTTGCTATTTAAACTAGGTAAGAGGAAAATGCGTGCACACTTTAGGATCGTCTTTCCCCACCACACACATTGCCTCAGTTGGCATGGGCCCACAGTAAAAAACACACTTGGAGAAGAAGGTCAAATTAAAAAGGATTCAGGACCTGTGGGAGTTTTAGAGGAAAGCAATACTATGATTCAGTCTGGCCAATGTTTCCAGGAGTCAGCATGTAAAACGACAGACAACTCTGTCTGAACAGCCAAGTCCCACTCCTTCATGACAAATCTGTCAGGTGCTTATATTTGTCCCGTAAATGGAAAGTTTGAAAAGAAAAAGAGGAGGAATTCAAGTGTGTGTGTGTGTGTGTGTGTGTGTGTGTGTGTGTGTGTGTGTGTGTGTGTGTGTGTGTGTGTGTGTGTGTGTGTGTGTGTGTGTGTGTGAACAACGTAGAAACGGGAAGTGCAGAGGGAAAGAAATTCTAGATCACCTGTACTCCACACACAGAAACGCATACAAAGCTCTCCCTCGCCATCCATTTGGTAAATCTGACCACAATTCTATCCTCCTGATTCCTGCTAACAAGCAAAAATTAAAGCAGGAAGCACCAGTGACTCGGTCTATAAAAAAGTGGTCAGATAAAGGAGATGCTAAACTACAGGACTATTTTGCTATCACAGACTGGAACATGTTCCGGGATTCTTCCGATTGCATTGAGGAGTACACCATGTCAGTCACTGGCTTTATCAATAAGTGCATTGAGGACGTCGTCCCCACAGTGACTGTACGTACATACCCCAACCAGAAGCCATGGATTACAGGCAACATTCACACTGAGCTAAAGGGTAGAGCTGCTGCTTTCAAGGTGTGGGACTCTAATCCAGAAGCTTTTAAGAAATCCTGCTATGCCCTCCGACGAACCATCTAACAGGCAAAGTGCCAATACAGGGCTAAGATTGAATCCTGGCTCTGATGCTCGTCTTATGTGGCAGGGCTTGCAAACTATTACAGACTACAAAGGGAAACACTGCCGTGAGCTTCCCAGTGACACAAGCCTACCAGACGAGCTAAATCACTTCTATGCTCACTTTGAGGCAAGCAACACTGAGGCATGCATGAGAGCATCAGCTGTTCCGGATGACTGTGTAATCATGCTCTCCGTAGTCGACGTGAGTAAGACCTTTAAACAGGTCAACATTCAGAAGGCTGCAGGACCAGATGGATTACCAGGACGTGTGCTCTGGGCATGTTCTGACCAACTGGCAGGTGTCTTCACTGACATTTTCAACATGTCCCTGATTGAGTCTGTAATACCAACATGTTTCAAGTAGACCACCATAGTCCCTGTACCCAAGAACACTAAGGCAACCTGCATAAATGACTATAAACGCGTAGCACTCACGTATGTAGCCATGTAGTGCTTTGAAAGGTTGGTCATGGCTCACATCAACACCATTATCCCAGAAATCCTAGACCCACTCCAATTTGCATACTGCCCAAACAGATCCACAGATGATGCAATCTCTATTGTACTCCACACTGCCCTTTTCCACCTGGACAAAAGAAACACCTATGTGAGAAAGCTATTCATTGACTACAGCTCAGTGTTCAACACCATAGTACCCTCAAAGCCCATCACTAAGCTAAGGATCCTGGGACTAAACATCTCCCTCTGCAAGTGGATCCTGGACTTCCTGGTGGGCCGCCCCCAGGTGATGAGGGTAGGTAGCAACACATGGACTGCATGGCCAGGCATGAGTCCAACACCATCATTAAGTTTTCAGACGACACGACAGTGGTAGGCCTGATCACCAACAATGACGAGACAGCCTATAGGGAGGAGGTCAGAGACCTGACCTGGTGGTGCCAGAATAACAACCTATCCCTCAACGTAACCAAGACTAAGGAGATGATTGTGGACTACGGGAAAAGGAGGACCGAGCACGTCCCCATTCTCATCGACGGGGCTGTAGTGGAGCAGGTTGAGATCTTCAAGTTCCTTGGTGTCCACATCACCAACAAACTAGAATGGTCCAAACACACCAAGACAGTTGTGAAGAGGGCACGACAAAGCCTATTCCCCTTCAGGAAACTAAGAAGATTTGACATGGGTCCTCAGATCTTCAAAAGGTTCTACAGCTGCAACATCGAGAGCATCCTGACTGGTTGCATCACTCCTGGGTACGGCAACTGTTCGGCCTCCGACTGCAAGGCACTACAGAGGGTAGTGCGTACGGCCCAGTACATCACTAAGCTGCCTGCCATCCAGGACCTCTACACCAGGCGGTGTCAGAGGAAGGCTCTAAAAATTGTCAAAGACCCCAGCCACCATAGTCATAGACTGTTCTCTCTACTACCGCATGGCAAGCGGTACCGGAACGCCAAGTCTAGGACCAAAAGGCTCTCAATAGTTTTTACCCCCAAGCCATAAGACTCCTGAACAGGTGGCTACCCAGATGGCTACCCAGACTATGTGCACTGTGTCCAGCCACCCACCACCCGCCAACCCCTCTTTTACGCTTCTGCTACTCTCTGTTTATCATATATGTATAGTCACTTTAACCATACCTACATGTACATACTACCTCAATTTGCCTGACTAACTGGTGCCTGTATATAGCCTCGCTACTGTTATAGCCTCGCATGCTGTTATTTTTCACTGTCTTTTAACTGTTATTTTTGATTTCTTTACTTTACCTGTTGTTCACCTAATACCTATTTTTTACTTAAAAATTGCACTGTTGGTTAGAGCCTGTAAGTAAGCATTTCACCTGTTGTATTCGGCGCACGTGACAAATAAACTTTGATTTGATTTACAGGCAGGCCTTTACATTGGAGGAATTTCTTGCCTGTTAGATGTATATCATTACAGTAGAGGAGAGATAGGGTGTAAGGAGGGAATACAGAGGAAGGGCTGAGCTGTGTGTGTGTGTTAAAGGTATTTTCGGTTTAAGGTTTAAGGTTTAGATTAAGGCCAGTCCTTTGGGATTTGGAGACTACAGTAATACCCCTGTTTAACTCACAAGTCGCTAAGTGTGAGCTCTCTTTTCCATTTGCAAACCAAGCCTTTATAATAACCGAATAATTGTCAAATCTGTCATTATTGCCTCCAATTTCCTTCTTAGACACAGCATTTACCCTTAGTTAAACAAATCACAAAACAAGATGTCAAATAAAGAGCTTTGCCAACAAGCAAAAGAACAAACAGGATACAACTCCTGCTGTTGCTTGCAGTGGCTTTACGTATGTGTGTGCACATCCCATGTAACCTGTTGTGACCCTTGTTCGCTGTCTGTAGTGCGATAAAGCGGTGCTAGCATTAGGAGTTAAATGTTTCAAGTTTCAAGTTTTATTAGTCGTACGTATGGGATACTACCTTTTGACATCACACTCCACAAAGCAAGTCCTGCAGGCTGTAGTTTTCTCTTATCTTGATTATTGCACAGTCATATGGTCAGGTACCGCAAAGAAGGACCTAGAAAAACTGCAGCTGCACGTCGTTCGTCACTGTAATCAGGGCGTTAATATCAATACTATGCATGCCAGTCTCTCTTAGCTAAAAGTAAAGGAGAGACTGACTGCATCACTTCTTGTTTTTATAAGAAACATTGTGTTAAAAATTCCAAATAGTTTGCATAGTCAACTTACACACAGCACTGACACACATACTTACTCCACCAGTCATTCCATCAGGAGACTTTTCACAGTCCCCAAATCCAGAACAAATTCAAGAAAGCGTACAGTATTATATAGAGCCATTATTGCATGGAACTCCCTTCCATCTCAGATTGCTCAAGTGAACAGCAGACCTGGTTAAAAAAACAGATAAAGCAAAACCTCACGGTCCAACGCCACTCCCCTATTTGACCTAGATAGTTTGTGTGTATGCACTGATATGTAGGCTATATCTGACATTTTAAATTGGTGTAGTTATGTCCTTAATCAAAGATAAGTATATGAACATAAAGTTAATGTCAGTAGAATATAAGAAACATTTTTGCATAAGTATAATACAGGAAGGCACAATTTATTGTGCAATATTTACATGTGTTTTAGGGAAGGGGGGATTGGAAGGCAAGTGTTTAAATTGTGCAATATTTAGCAATCATAATAAGAGTCTGGTAGCAGCAGATGTGATGTGTGTGTCGCATGAATGTTCAGTACCAGTCAAAAGTTTGGACACACCTACTCATTCCAGGGTTTTTCTTAATTTTTGTACTATTTTCTACATTGTATAATAATAGTGAAGACATCAAAACTATGAAATAACAAATATGGAATCATGTATTAACCAAAAAAGTGTATTAACCAAAAATATATTTTATATTTGAGATTCTTCAAAGTAGCCACCCTTTGACTTGATGACAGCTTTGCACACTCTTGGCATTCGCTCAACCAGCTTAATGAGGTAGTCACCTGGAATGCATTTCAATTAACAGGTGTGCCTTATTAAAAGTTAATTTGTGGAATTTCTTTCCTTCGTAATGCATTTGAGCCAATCAGTTGTGTTGTGACAAGGTAGGGTTTGTATACATAAGATAGCTGTATTTGGTAAAAGACCAAGTCCATATTATGGCAAGAACAGCTCAAATAAGCAAAGAGAAACGAAAGTCCATCATTACTTTAAGACATGAAGGTCAGTCAATCCGCAAAATTGAGGACCACCACAGGAAAGGAGACCCTCTTCTGGATAAGGAGGATAAGTTCATTAGAGTTACCAGCCTCAGAAATCGGCAATTAACTGCACCTCAGATTGCACCTCACAGAGTTCAAGTAACAAACACATCTCAACATCAACTGTTCAGAGGAGACTGTGTGAATCAAGCCTTCATGGTCAAATTGCTGCAAAGAAACCAGTACTAAAGGACACCAATAAGAAGAAGAGACTTGCTTAGGCAAAGAAACACGAGCAATGGACATTAAACAGGTGGAAATCTGTCCTTTGGTCTGATGAATCCAAATTTGAGATTTTTGGTTCCAACCGCCGTGTCTTTGTGAGACGCAGAGTAGGTGAACGGATTATCTCCGCATGTGTGGTTCCCACCTTGAAGCATGGAGGAGGAGGTGTGATGATGTGGGGGTGCTTTGCTGGTGACACTGTCTGTGATTTATTTTGAATTCAAGGCACACTTAACCAGTATGCCTACCACAGCATTCTGCAGCGATACACCATCCCATCTGGTTTGCGCTTACTGGGACTATCATTTGTTTTTCAACAGGAAAATAACCCAAAACACACCTCCAGGCTGTGTAAAGGCTATTTGACCAAGGAGAGTGATGGAGTGCTGCATCAGATGACCTGGCCTCCACAATCCCCCAACCTCAACCAAATTGAGATGGTTTGGGATGAGTTGGACCGCAGAGTGAAGGAAAAGCAGCCAACAAGTGCTCAGCATGTGTGGGAACGCCTTCAAGACTGTTGGAAAAGCATTCCTCGTGAAGCTGGCTGAGAGAATACCAATATTGTGCAAAGCTGTCATCAAGGCAAAGGATGGCTACTTTGAAGAATCTTTTTGATTTGTTTAACACTTTTTTGGTTACTACATGATTCCATATGTGTGATTTCATAGTTTTGATGTCTTCGCTGTTATTCTACAATGTAGAAAATAGTAAAAATTTGAAAATCCCTTGAATGAGTAGGTGTGTCGAAACTTTGACTAGTACTGTGTGTGTGTGTGTGTGTGTGTGTGTGAGTGTGTGCGCGTGTGCGTGTGTGTGCGTGTGTGAGTGTGTGCATGCGTGTATGTGTGTGTGCGTGTGAGTGTGTGTGTGTGTGTGCGTGTGAGCGTGTGTGCGTGTGTGTGCGCGTGTGTGCGTGTGTGAGTGTGTGCTTGTGTGCGTGTGTGCGCGTGTGCGCGTGTGCGTGTGTGCGTGTGTGCGTGTGTGCGTGTGTGTGTGTGTGTGTGTGTGTGTGTGAGTGAGTGCATGCGTGCTAAGGTGTGGAGAATCAGAGCAGGTGGTCAGTCCAGTTCAAGAGGGGACGGGGTTGCCTTATAACAGCCATTGGAGTAGCACTCCAAACCAACCCCCACTGTGTCCGTATCTGTCACACAACTGTTTGTCTTACAGAGAGAAATGAGGGTAGGACAGGGGCTCAGTGAATAG
Source organism: Salmo trutta (assembly GCF_901001165.1). Lineage (NCBI taxonomy): Eukaryota > Metazoa > Chordata > Actinopteri > Salmoniformes > Salmonidae > Salmo > Salmo trutta. Next base: position 13,518,394 of record NC_042986.1, on the reverse strand, counting down.
TGGAGGTTTGAATATTAGTTGCTGCATAAGCATTCATCTCTGAATGTGTGAATTTTCTAGCTATGGGGGGAAACAGAGTAAAAAGGTCAATACAGGTCTTGGTCTTGGTCTGTATTATTCTTAGTATGAAATACATGAGAGTTAAAGATCTACTGATATTTGGGGACCAAATAATTCACAGTACTAAGATTTTTTTCCTCTCTGGCCCATTCTACTGTGCCGCATAGCAAATGTAACAGGACTTCAGTGTAACAGACGGTGTAACAGTCAGTGTAACAGTCAGTGTAACAGCCAGTGTAACAGCCAGTGTAACAGCCAGTGTAACAGACAGTGTAACAGCCAGTGTAACAGCCAGTGTAACAGTCAGTGTAACAGCCGGTGTAATAGCCAGTGTAACATCCAGTGTAACAGTCAGTGTAACATTCAGTGTAACAGTCAGTGTAACAGCCAGTGTAACAGCCAGTGTAACAGTCAGTGTAACAGCCAGTGTAACAGCCAGTGTAACAGTCAGTGTAACAGCCAGTGTAACAGTCAGTGTAACAGTCAGTGTAACAGTCAGTGTAACAGTCAGTGTAACAGCCAGTGTAACAGTCAGTGTAACAGCCAGTGTAACAGCCAGTGTAACAGTCAGTGTAACAGCCAGTGTAACAGCCAGTGCAACAGTCAGTGTAACAGTCAGTGTAACAGTCAGTGTAACAGCCAGTGTAACAGTCAGTGTAACAGCCAGTGTAACAGCCAGTGTAACAGTCAGTGTAACAGCCAGTGTAACAGCCAGTGTAACAGCCAGTGTAACAGTCAGTGTAACAGCCAGTGTAACAGTCAGTGCAACAGTTGAAATGAATCACGATACCGGTTCAAAGGCAGTTGTAATGAAGAGCAAGTTTCAACCTTGCCTTGTGGATCTGCTATTAATACTTTACCCCACTGTACGGAAAGACACATGTCCAGTAGAGAGAGAGAGAGAGAGAGAGAGAGAGAGAAATCTATATTTATAAGAGATTTCTCTCCAGCTGTTTGGAGTGCTGCAATGATGTACTATGAGTGTTTTGTTGTGCTTCTAATGTGTTGCCTTGACGACCCAGTGGGGATGTCACAGTGGAGGCACGGAGATATCCGCACCCCTTTTTGTGGGAAATCTCTTGTGAGAGGGGATTTCAAGCAAATACATGGAGGAAAATATGAAGAGAAAAAACACTGTTCAGTTGCGTGATCTCAAGACGACATTGGAAAGAACAGAACAGGGCGTTTTCAGTTCCATGTGGATGGGCTGACTCTCAGTCAGAGTATAGTTTAAGTGTTAAGCATTTTCAAGCCTCTCTTTCCTGTTCTCTGTTGGTCTGTTCCTGGCATATTGAACATGACCTTCTGGATGAAATGGGAGCACTCCTGGAAAACAACCTTGACCTAAATCCAACTGCATTACCTGCTATTTTCCTGTTGTTTTAGCTTCATATTAGCTGTACAGTACCAACGTTGGATCCCGCTCCTGTTCTGAGAGCTTACGAAGTATGACATGTATTCTGTAAGATAAGAATCCCTGTACTGAAATCGAGTTCTAAGCAGAACTGCACAATGTCATTAAAATGCGCTTACACCTGTGTAGTAACACTGTAATTACTACAGTAATTAGGCCTACATAGGACTTGCTGTGTGTTTATGGTAATGGGGTTGAACTGTTTTTGTTATTACCCATGTGGAATAAGGAACAGCCACTTTATTCTAACATGTTAATACAATGTTGTTACTAGTGTTACTACACAGGTTTAAGTGTTACCGGACAGGCTTTTGAAATCCATGTCATACACCTCAGCTTGTTTGAGGGTACATTCTTGTCCCTTGCAGGTTAGTGCGATAATAGATAACATATTGGCTGGTGGAAGGGTCAGCCATGATAGTAACTGACTAGGAGTACACAGCTCTTTTATCTATCCCTAAAGTATTTCTTTACCTCTCTCGTCTCTCAGAATTAACCGATTAACCCGACGAGGGTGTGTTCATAAGTGTAAGGGTCTATGGCAAATCGCTCGCAGATCACTGTGCCATTAAAAACGACAGAATCCTGGAATCAGAAACAGTAATTGTTGGACAGTGATATGATCTGGTTGGAGCAGTAAACCCTCGTCAAACACAGAGGGTTTCACTTTCATCCATCTGAAAGCTCGTCATGTGGGTCTAAAAAGGGAGTGAGAGAGAAGGAACGGGAGCACGAGCAGGATTAGGGCTGTGAACCGGCACGTTGCCTCTGACAGCTGTGAATCGCCCCGCAGACGATCAACATTTTTCTCAACAGCTCCACGACTGGACCCCCTTCCCCCTCGGCAGAGACTATACTATACTGCTTAAAATAAGGGTGCTTTGTGGTTCTATAGCTAACCTTCTTGAGAGCCATATGAAGCCACCCATTGAACCCATGTTGGTTCTAAAGAGCATTAAAACCATTTCTTCTGCTAGTGTAGTTCTAAATAGGAATGCGCCTTGGGGGGACAGTCCTTAGTACTTAGTGCCACCCAGCTAAATGTGGCCCCTCAGTCCCAATCTTACTTAGCTGGGTGAATCAGATAAACCAGCAGTCACTATTCCCAGCCAGGCGAATGTCTAATTTCAGTCAGGTGGCTGCTTCTGACTTGCAGCGTAACCACATTCCAACGGTGTGGGTCTCCTTTGGTGTGACTCAGAAACACAAATAGGAAATGTTACCATAGTTCCCACACCCTGGGAGAGAACCTTATGCTGATCATATAACACAATTCAACTAATAGAAAACATATGCAGCCCACACTTTGTGATACCACTCATGTTTAAAAGAGGCTGATATATGGAGATGGTTATTATGATCATCAGGGCCTAGAATCACAGCTTTCTCTACAATCGTGATCTGTACGGTTCCTTCTTGAAATAATGTAAGCAATCGGCATTCCTAGCTGCTACAAATAATCATCAAATGCCTTTGTACCTCAAGAAACGGGTCTTGGTAAATAACCGCTATTGCTTCTTAATTCCAAGGCCTATCGGGAATAGATCAGCCCAGAGAGATATAAGATAATATTGGATCATGAGGACCTTTGATGTTACTCTGTGTCCATTGTTCAGCCAGTTAATAATAGATCTAGTTATCATCGCCCTGTCTCTCTCTCTCTCTCTGTTTCTCAGTACGACCCAGGTAGACACGGTTTAGGTCACACAGGCACCCAACCATGTCTTTATCAGACTAAACCCCTCATTCTGAACGATTGAATGCAAATGATGGCAGCGCGCCATGGTGAGAATAAAACAATCACAACTCCCAGGTCGGGAACATTTTTCCAGAATCTTCTAGGACGCTGTAACATACAGATGAATCAGTTCTGAGTGTAGCCCACTGAAGTTACACACTAGTTTTCTCTTCTGTCTGTCTTTTTGTGAATCAAGAGCTCCACCTCTCCTAAAGTTGTCACGAGTCGGGGAACTACCTCCTTTCAATGTTCCCTCAATTAGGAGCAGAACGAGCGTAGTGAGGGACAGCGAGCGGTGAGGACGCCGAGGGAAGAGGCTGACTGAGCATTTAGGAGACATACAGCGAGTTTTACTTTCAAGGCATGCAGTTTAGAGAAATAGGTTGAACAACCACTCCACAAGCTCTACGGATCTGAAAACATTAGAGCAACTCGGGTGTTGATTAAAACAAAACACATTTTAGTGGATTCATTTAGAAATAGAATGGGTTCCAGAAGATACCGTTCGGAGACGCCGGGAGAAGTGAACTACCCATTCTGCTGTATTGGGGTTTGTCTGATAATTATCCTACAGTTGTGTGCTGCATTCAACTTGGATGTGGAAAACCCCACTGTCTACAGCGGACCTAATGGGAGCTACTTCGGATATTCCGTGGAATTTTACTTGACCAATTCTTCAAGGTACGTTTTTTCTTTCTTACTTGGAAGTCATTTTGCAAGTTACTGCAAACATGTTTGGACAAATTAGGCATTTGTTGGTACATTTCAGTATAGGCTCCAAGTGGAAAATGTGGGCCAAGGAGTTTAGAGGGTTTATTCTCGGGTTCACGCAAATAGCCGATCAACTAAATATTTTACAATAGCCTACATTACATAAATACAATTAATATATCTGATAATTGCACATTGTATTACATGTTCTCTTTGAATTTGGTTCGAAATCCATCCTCTCTTCACGTGCAATGAAAAAAGGTTGTCCTTATCTAGTGACTTGACCAGTGAGGGACCACCCTATGTTAGAATTGGGAATGGCCAGTGCCTCTATATAAAGCGCAATTTTTCCTATTAGAAAAAGTGTTTTAGTCAGTGTGTTGGCCACATTATTTCCTTTATGTCAGTGGTAGTTAACTACAGCTTCAATTGTAACTAAGAGCCTAAAAACAACAATATTGCTAAGATGTACACTTGTTATCATACCTCATTAAGACTTCAGCGCGCACAGCATCAGTTTTAATAGAAAACCGTCAGGGCATCTTCCATTTTAGTTCATCTCAGCCGTTGAGATTTCAAGATCACTCTGTTGCATGGATTTACCTGTGTCAACCCCTTTAAACCAATCGGCATCTGTGAGGTAGCCAGTGTGTTTGTTTTGTCTAAGGTAAAACTGAACAATTTTGGTTTAACAGGATGATTTTCTTCCACTTTTCTCTTTATAACCTAATTTACACAAATTACACCTACAAAATGTGTGTTCTGCAAGCCGGAGAGCCTGAAGCCTTTAGTTGGAATGCTGGTGTCTATAATTTAGGTAACATTGGTAATCTGTGATAATTCTATGGGCACTCTATTAGAATGCTATAGAATATAAACATATAGGATCAAAAGGAAACATCAAGCTGAGATTAAACTCAATAAAGATTACATTTGTGCCATATTTGGGAAAACCTTTTCATATAATAGTCTTTAAACTGTAATCTCATTGTCCTAAAATTGGATTTCATTCTGACCTCTAATCTCTCATTGGCTCTAAATGTCAAACAAAGAGCCAATTTGAAGCAGCTTTACCCCAACTCTGTTCTTTTGATGTGATCACCATCCACCTCTTCCTCCATACCAGACTTATTGGTCTTACTCTGAAATGCTCCTGTGCAATTTAGTGTTATGCCGCTTGGCATTAAGGGAATGTGATCTCTGTGTCTGTGTCACAAACATGCTGTGACTATTATCTCAGCGTCCTGGCATGCAGTGGCTCCATCACATCAGTCCTGTCTATACTGCTGCTGAGATCACTCATTAAGAAGGGCTTAGAGCTTATTCCAGACTTATTATGGGGTAAACAGACTACTGGAGCAGCACAGTCGATATGTGGTCAGGTAAATGGACTGATAGTCTGAAGACAGACATAGTTGATGATGGAAGATGCCCGGGTGGCCACAATGACATCCAGCAAATGACAACATCTGGTCTTTGTATCAATGACCATAGCAACAACAGCTCTTATATGAGTAGGAATGCAGCATGAGGGAAGTAAATGACATGCTGGCAGATTCACAGCTGTGTCGCTGCCATCCTGGGGCTATGTGTGTCAGAATAAGATTGCTTTGACTGAGTCGACCACCACTCATCAGTATGCAGTGTCAGCGACTCAGCCTGGACCTAGCTGTCTGCCCTGTAATTGTAATAATCATTATCCAAAGTGAAGCTAGCAGCTAGCCGGGCCACTGGGGCCAGACGCAATCAGACATCCTGGCTGGCTGTGTTTTTTTACTGTCTCGCCAGCCAGCCAGGGGTTTAGGAGAGGGGCTTTGTGCCGAGTGGGCCGCCAGTGGCTCCAGTTTCTCCTCCCCACTTCACTAGTTCCTTCGACTACAGTTCAGACACAGACAGGGTGGGATTCTCCTCCTCACTCGCTCCTTTAAGGGGCTGCTGCCATTGGTCTATATTTTTATACCAGGCAGGGGCTCTAGGTCTAGGAACACTATGATTTAGGACGTGAGGCTGGCAGTCTGTGTCAAGAGTGTATTAAATCCCCTATACCTCCCCCCTTGCCCCCTTCCTCTGGTCTGACGTAATTCAGCAGGGTCTTTAATTTACCCCCCCGTCCCCCGTCTCGTGAATGAAGTCACAGCAGCAGCTAGAGCAGCAGTCATCTCACTGGTCGATGACTTCATCTGAACGTTTAACAGCGGAGACGTCATGGCTAGGGGGAGGAGAGCTAAGACAATGTGTTGGTGAAGAACATGTCTACATGAGGGGGATACTACATTTAGCATGTATCTACCCACTGTCTTGTACTCTCACTAATGCTACTGTTCAGATGCTTGGCAAACCAGACACAGGATGAGAGCAAAGTTTAAACCTGGTCTCAAAAATCTACCTGTGACTAAATCATACATTTTTTTTCCCTCACATTTCACACGTCAGTAACATAATCCAGCAGGAAACAGAAACATACGTTTCCAGTTATCACTCGTCTTCTTCTCCGTAAGTTTTATCAGTTGTCAGACTGTCGCCCATGTCGTGGCTAGTACGGGAGTAGCTGGAATCCATGGGTGAGGTCAGTCTCTGCCTGGGATCAGGGAGGATGTCTGTGTCTGATGCAAGATGCACACACAGCACCTCTTTGACCTGTACCTGTAGGATAAACTCTTCTCTGGAAAACATAAAGCACATGCCAAAGATTCGTCTCATGGCCAGCTGTTTGAAGACTCATTTCTCTCTCGTCTCCTTCTCACCCTCTGTTTTATTTAGGAACCTCAACAGTAGCATAGGCCTACGGAAACACACAAAAGTGAGAAAGGGCGAGACAGAGCGCTCTCACACATTCATCTCCCACCCTACTACACACAGACAGACTTTCTCTGTCACTGATAGCATGGCTCCATGAGTGTATGTGTGTCTGATTCCTGTCATGCCCCCTGGCCTGGTCTAATAGAATGAAGTAAACTAGCGGACAGAGAGGACACTAGCCCTGCACTGAGACCACCGCGGTAGACTGCCTGAGAACAGGGTTCATGAACTGTGTGTCAGTTAGACACCGGCGAGACCTTATTTATGGTCCCCTGTATGTAGAGTCTACAGAGAGAAGTAGCAGCACAGTATGGGGCCTTGTAAGGACAAGGTCTTCTCCTCAACCTGACTTGGCTCTATGAATCTCAGCGAGGCCACAGCAGATCCGCCGGGCTGAGAAGGAAACTGCTTAATACCTCTCCATCCATCCAGCAGCAGCAGAAACGCATTCCTCCTTCCCTGTTTCTGGAGCCAGACAGGGATTCAGGGTGTGGACTGTTAACATGGCTGAGGTCAGAGGTCAGACTATAGATGACAGGCCTGGCTGTCCGGGATTGTCTCTGTCTGGACCGATCGATGTCTGCTTCTGGGCCGTATATTTATGTTATTCATCCCAATAACAGCAGGCAGTCCTGTCCCTCTAGAAAAGACGATATATCAAGAGACAATTTTAACTTGGATGAAGTGAGATAATGTGAACCCTAGGAAGAGTAGCATCTGCAAAAAGCTAATGGTGATCCAAAGAAAGAAATAATCTGGGAATCACAAATGTTGTGTGCTGAGCTGAATGGGGTCTGTCTGTCTCTGTCTTTCTTGTGGGTGTAATTATGTACAGATTGCGTTGGAAGGCAGTCATAAGGAGATATTTAGTCATGGATGCCTCTGATGATGATGATGATGATGACACCGTTCCCCATCCCATCCCTACCACGTGTTTGAGATGGGCTTGGTGGCGTTCTCCATTAGATCATGGAAGGTTTAACTGTGTCGTACCCAGATCGAAGTCATGTCATCATTCATGTTGGTCACTTTCCTGGAGTTTACCCTCTTAAATAAGGTTTCTGCTAAACCAATATTAATACTGGACCGGGGGCGGTGTTAGCTGCTAAAACAGAAATATTTTCTGTGTCTGCACTGTCTCCCTCACCATATGATCAAGCAGATTTCTGGTATTGTTTTCATTGTTGCTCTTTTCGTTTGTGAGATTCTGTTTATAAATCACAGTTGGTGTGAGGGATGGACGTTGTTTAAATTGGGCCTGTGCATTTGGGTTGCCAAGGTATTCTTCACTCAGGTTCTCTGCTCTGCGATTAGCTGCTTTTCATGGCCCTCTGTGTTGGACAATGGGGCTCTTTGTGTGAATGTTTGCTGTTTTCCATCTGAGAAACTTTCCATGTGACTCCCATGTTCTTTATTTATTTATTTATTCACTTTTTAAAAGGCCTATTTGAGTCTTTCTCTGTTCTCGCTTCAGGCCTGTGAGGTTGGTCTGATCATTCTGTATTATAATAATCATTTGGGGGTGCTTATATTTGTCCTATTACACACAAGTGTGTAATGAAAATGCGTATTTGTGCATATCCCAACTCCCCCAGGGAATGCCTTGCTCAAGGTCACAGTGACATTTTATATATTTTTCACCTTGTCAGCTCTGGTATTCAAACCAGCAACCTTTCGGTTACTGGCCCAACGCCCTACCCTCAAAGCTACCTGCTGACCCAGTGTGTTGTTTTAAAGGTTAATGGGGACATGTTTAGCCTGCTGACCGGGGCCCAGAAACACCCCAGGAATCTTTAACTGCCAGCAGTCCTGGTTTCTTTTGCCCTATTAGGGTCAAAAAGGGACTCCATTCATTGTACAGACTTGTAATGGCACTCTCCTTTTGGGGAAATGGATCTAGCCAGACCAAACATCGGAATCAAAATAGAGTTATTGCCATCATTCCAGTTCAGATTCAAATCTTGAATTACAATTTTAGTATTTATTAGGATCCCCATTACTCTTCCTGGGGTCCACACAGGAATAAAACAATTACATCAAAACAACAGTCTACATCATAAATAAAATGACATTATTACTCTATTACAACTTTAATATAACATTTACAATATTAAAATGATACAATGCTTGTGTGTTTGTAGAGCGTGTGAGCGTGCGAAATGGAATTGACCACAGTGCTGCTACTCTCGCGGTCAATGTTTGCGCAAGGGGGTACTTGGGAGACAACAGAGACAATTTGTGTGCAGACAGCTGTGGTGAATGGGAGTGAATGAGAGGTGATCAGAGGGATGGCTGTGTGACTCTCCTTCCGTCAGCCCCACTGTCTTCCCCTTTAGAGGTATAAAGGACTGGACCCCCCCTTGGTGGTCACTGTGGAGAGGTGTGAATGGCCTGGTGTTAAAAACATCCCTCATTGTGTTTTTGGGGTCTGTGGGGGTGTGTGACTAGGGGTTTGGGGATTTTTTTTTTTCAGGGCTGGGTTGCAATTTGGCATCATATAGTCTCTTTAACCTCAGCTCCACGTTTAGGGTGTTTGAAATGACCATCTTGCCACTTGTGAAACCCTTGTGAAATGACAATGCCTGGTGGTTTTGCTGAATGAGCCACAGTGTTTAGAAAGAGCTATGTCTCTAAGATCCTCACTAGCATGCAACACCTACATAATATGAGGATGATTGATTTAGATTTTTTTTGACACCTTTATATAACTAGGCAAGTCAGTTAAGAACAAATTCTTATTTTCAATGATGGCCTAGGAACAGTGGCCATCATTGTCAGCTCAGGGATTCGATCTTGCAACCTTTCAGTTACTAGTCCAACGCTCTAAACACTAGGCCACCTGCTGCCCCATTAACATTGAGCCCATAATCACAAATCAGCCCATAATCACAAATCAAGTCTAAAGCAATCCAAACCACAGGTGTATTTGTTTTACAATGGAACTGAGGGTATCAGAGCCACGGAATACATGAAGACGAATGGGAAAATCCACCCATATTTCAAAGATCAGTGTCGCTGTATGTTAGAGTACAGGGGACTGGCAGACTGCACTGACTAAGTCACTCTGGATAAGAGCATCTGCTAAATTACCAAAATATAAATGTAAAATGTATTCACCAGTGCTGCTTTCTCCCTGTCACTAATACTAAACAGCAGTGTAGTGTAGTTAGCTCTCTGCACCTGGGACATCAGGCTGCTGAATAGCCACCACTAGTCAGCGACCGACTCCACCCTGGCCCCCTGCTAGTCCCCTGGACACTCCCCACCCTCTATGATCACTTACCTTACCTGCTGCTCCCCCTATTGACATTCTTGCCCCCCCCCCAACGGCATTCATCACTGGTGCAGTTGTTAATATGTATATTATTACATTTTAAAATAAACATTTGTTTTGTTTTTATTTCATTTGGTCCCCACACGGCCTCAGTGGTCCTGCTTCTCCCCCTATGGTCACCCCCCCCACCCCTAAACAGTCTTTACTCTGCCTCCACCCCAACGGACATGTATTTATTCATCTCTGCTACTGTTGTTATTATGTATATAGTGCTATTGCTATTGTTGTTTTTATTACCATTAGGTTGGAGCTCGAAGCCTAAGATTTTCACTGTACCCTGCAATCACACCTGCAACCCTGTACATGTGATTATTAAACACTGAATCTGAATCTGCTGTTGACTTGCAGGCCTCCTGCTGTACTGAACTAACGTCCTTTGGGAGAAAATGTTTTTGCAGTGACATTAAGATCCGGTTCTGGAGAGGGGGGAATGTTTATCAGATCAACATTGGTGGGTAGTTTTTGTTGTAACTGCTGCTGTTGAAGTACAGTATTCAAAATGGGAGTGTGAGACAAACAAGGTTTAAACCTGATTGCTGGGCAGTTTGGTTTTGGAAATTTGGGGTAAATTTATAGAAAGGAAACCATAATGAGATAGGAACTCTTCAATACCCCTCAAAATAAAAAAGTTCAGAGCAGGTTCCTACCTCATTTACAGTAATTTGGTTCCTACTGTAGCAGCTGACTGTATGGCTATATTAGTACCATTTGGGATGCAGCCTATGAATGAGTGTTCTGTACAGTGTTCTCTCTTTCAGCATTAGCCATCCCAGCAGACACTGCTACTCTCATCATCTTCCTCTGTGTCTGGCCCAGAGGAGTAAGAAGGTCCTGGACAGCAGTACTGAGCGTGAGTGTGTGTGTAGAACTGAAGGATGACCAGACAGAATAGCAGTTGGGAGACAGTCCGTCTCCTGGTCTGGCCTTGGCTTGGACCGAACCGAAGATCGTGTGTCAGACTGAAGGCCGTGTGTCACGGCTCTACATGGTCCAAAAGAAGTCGTTATTATAGTACAGCACATTTAACTGGTATTCCCTCCACAGTGACACAGTGAGTCATAAATACTTCCAGTAATTCGGTCTAGTGATAATGTGACAATGTCATATTTGGTGTTCTTGTGATGATCCCATTTGACAGTTTGTTGGCATTGCTGACTGAAGACCCTCTTGTACAGTAATGCATTATCTTAAATGTATTTGCGTCAGTTCGCCAAGGCTGTGCGGCAGCCGGTTCCTCAAAGCGGAAGAGGAAAACAGTTGCTGCTGTAACAGTTTACTCGTTGTGTTTGGGCACTGGCCAGATCTCAATATCTGCTGCTGGAGAGAGAGAGAGAGGTCAAGAGCTCCACAGATTCAGTTTGAGTCACTGTACTTGAGTTAGTTCGGTTTCCCCTTGTTGTGAGGAGATGATTTTGAAGAGTTAGTTGAGTGACTGCATTTGTGATTTTGTTCATGAAGTCCCATCCCAAGTTGAGGTTTGGACCAACGCTTTTGAAGGCTGTTCTACTTATTATTTGTAACTGTTTGTGGAGCAGAGGGCCTCAACCAACCCACTATCACAGATTATTGTGAAATAGACACAAAACACTTATTGGAAATTTGGCATAGTAACTGCACACAAAAAAGTTGTGTCCAGTACACAATTTTGTATACAGTGCATTTCAATTACAGATAGAGAGTGGGTTGCTTAGATAGTTTACCCAAATTACAAAATGACATATTGGTTTCCTTACCCTGTAAGCAGTCTATGGACAAGGTATGACAGCAATCCATGCTTTGGTTTAGTTTCCCTGGCACTGTTTCCACATGCTAACAGTGCCAGGGAAACTAAACCAAAGCATGGATTGCTGTCATACCTTGTCCATAGACTGCTTACAGGGTAAGGAAACCAATATGTCATTTTGTAATTTTCTTTCTGGGGGGGGGCAGTTACTATGCCAAATTCCCAATAAGTATTTTGTGTCTATTTCACAATCCGTGGTTGAGGTCCTCTGCTCCACAGGAGGAGGGAGGTTGTTCGGGGAGGATGTGTGGGCACATAACAATCCAAACATTGTGTGTTCGAATCACATCATGGACAACTTTAGCATTTTAGCTAATTACCAACTTTGTAACTAGTTACTACTTTTTAACTATGTAACTATCATGTTACATAAATTTGTTGCCTCAACAGTGCATCTTGAGCTAACTCTTCTGTTGGCAGTTTTCTTTTTTTCCTTCTTTACTTTTTTTAAACCTTTATTTAACCTCTATTTAACTAGCCAAGTCAGTTAAGAACAAATTCTTATTTACAATGACGGCCTACACCGGCCAAACCTGGACGATGCTGGGCCAATTGTGCGCCGCCCTATGGGACTCCCAATCACGGGTGGTTGTGTTACTGCCTGGAATCTAACCAGGGTCTGTAGTGACGCCTCAAGCACTGAGATGCAGTGCCTTAGACCGCTGCGCTACTCGGGAGCCCAGGGCAGTTTTCTTTACTGTATTCCAGGTGATTCCTGCCTTCTTAATTTAATGCTCCAGTCCTCCTGCCCTTTTTCCAATCTTTATATCATATGTAGGCCTGCCAGTCCCCTGGGCATCTGTCTGTGCCATACCATTCCCATTGCATCCAGGGTTAACGACTGCAGATGGTGACTGCAGCCATCCGGCCCGCCACTGGCATGCCAACAAAATGTGAATGTGTTTTTCCCGGCTGGCTTAAAGCAATTATAATAGTGTTCAAGTGACATAAGCTTTGCAGCTGGGAGGAAGACCATTAACTGTGGAATGGGTAAAAAGCTGTGTTTGGGTGGCAAGGGGGCGAGAGGAATTTGGCTTCTGACTGCCTCTCTCTAACCTCATCAGAAACTCCATTGGGTTTAAGCCTGGGAAGATCAGTAGTAGATCAACGGTTTCCATCATTTATATATTACCCCTTAATTTGTCAACCCTGTATAAACAGTGGGAGCAACCAGTGGAATTATTGCCTCGCTTATGTATTGTTTAACATTTCTGCTGATTGCAGTAGCAATCATTTATACTGGGGAGTCTGTTTATGGCCTCAACACTAGCAGCCTAAACCAATGAATTTAAAGCTGGAACCATCAGACTGAGGTAGGTTGGGGTCATTAGTGTGTTTCTGATGGCGTAGGTGGGTCTCGCTTTGGGAGATGCAGAGAAGCCACAAATGTTTTTCTTGCTTCCACCTACGCTCCTTCCGAACAATATTCCCAGCAGTAGATTGCTCAAGGTCTCCTTATTAAACCGTTGGCTATGCTGTAGTTTTTTTTATTGCAACATGAAAACATGCTGCCAAAAAATTATATATTCTTTTCTGAAAATATGTCAAAATTGTTCAATGAAGAGTACCCTTCCTATGATGGCACTACTGTGGGTTTCTTGGCTTGGCTGAGATGCACTGTCTGACCCTAAACCAAACCTCTACCATCATGTTTCTATAGCACTGGGGCTGTCACCTCCACACTGGCTATGACAACATCAGAGCGGTGATGAATCTGCTGGCCATTCTAGAACCCAGGGGCAGACTGGGACAAGAATTCAGCCCTGGCATTTTATCCACACCAGCCCACATCACTATGGAGCCTGTCTTCTTAAGCCATATATGTTATAAAAGCCAAGCTAATGACAGGCTATATTGCAAATTAGTGCCTGTCATGTGTTCCCCTGCATCAACACCTACCCTAAGTGTTAATTACTATTACAGAGCTCCAGACTTAACAGTTTCCTCTGGTGTCAGTGGTGCCACTGACTTTTACAGTTGGTGGCACCAGGACCCAAATCACGAGTAATCATCTTATAAAGTCATTCATAGTGCGTTATTAAGAACTATAATAAAATCAAATCAAATTTTATTGGTCACATACACATATTTAGCAGATGTTATTGTGGGTGTAGCAAAATGCTTGTGTCCTTAGCTCCAACATGGCCGCTTGGTCATTGGTCATCCATATATTTATATGTATACACTACCGTTGAAAAGTTAAGGGTCACTTAGAAATGTCCTTGTTTTTGACAGAAAAACATATTTTTTGTCCATTAAAATAACATCAAATTGATCAGAAATACAGTGTAGACATTGTTAATGTTGTAAATGACTATTGTAGCTGGAAATGGCAGATTTTTTTATGGAATATCTACAAAGGCGTACAGAGGCCCATTATCAGCAACCATCACTCCTGTGTTCCAATGGTACGTTGTGTTAGCTAATCCAAGTTTATCATTTTAAAAGGCTAATTGATCATTAGAAACCCTTTTTGCAATTCTGTTAGCACAGCTGAAAACTGTTGTTCTGATTAAGGAAGCAATAAAACTGGCCTTCTTTAGACTAGTTGAGTATCTGGAGCATCAGCATTTGTGGGTTCGATTACAGGCTCAAAATGGCCAGAAACAAAGATCTTTCTTCTGAAACTAGTCAGTCTATTCTTGTTCTGAGAAATGAAGGCTATTCCATGCAAGAAATTGCCAAGAAACTGAAGATCTCGTACAACGCTGTGTACTACTCCCTTCACAGAACAGTGCCAACTGTCTCTAACCAGAATAGAAAGAGGAGTGGGAGGCCCCGGTGCACAACTGAGCAAGAGGACAAGTACATTAGTGTCTAGTTTGAGAAACAGATGCCTCACAAGTCCTCAACTAGCAGCTTCATTAAATAGTACCCGCAAAACACCAGTCTCAACGTGAACAGTGAAGAGGCTGTTGACATTGAGACTGGTGTTTTGCGGGTACTATTTAATGAAGCTGCCAGTTGAGGACTTGTGAGGCATCTGTTTCTCAAACTAGACACTCTAATGTACTTGTCCTCTTGCTCAGTTGTGCATCGGGGCAGTGCGATGGCGATTGCATCGTCTGTGGATCTATTGGGGCGGTAAGCAAATTGAAGTGGGTCTAGGGTGTCATGTAAGGTAGAGGTGATACCCTAAACTAGCCTCTCAAAGCACTTCCTGATGACAGAAGTGAGTGCTACGAGGCAATAGTCATTTAGTTCAGTTACCTTTGCTTTCTTGGGTACGGGAACAATAGTGGAAATCTTGAAGCAAGTGGGGACAGCAGACTGGCATAGGGAGAGATTGAATATGTACGTAAACACTCCAGACAGCTGGTCTGCGCATGCTCTGAGATTCCGGCTAGGAATGCCGTCTGGGCCGGCAGCCTTGCGAGGGTTAACATGCTTAAATGTCTTACTCACTTCAGCCACGGAAAAGGAGAGCCCACAGTCCTTAGGGGTGGGCCACGTCAGTGGCCCTGTGTTATCCTCAAAGCGGGTGAAGAAGGTGTTTAGCTTGGCCGGAAGCAAGACGTCGGTGTCCGCGACATGGCTGGTTTTCCCTTTGTAGTCCGTGATTGTCCTGTTGCATACATCTCGTGTCTGAGCCGTTGAATTGCGACTCCACTTTGTCTCTGTACTGACATTTTGCCTGTTTGATTGCCTTACGGAGGGAATAACTACACTGTTTGTATTCAGCTATTTCGCCTGTCACCTTGCCATGGTTAAATGCGGTGGTTCGTGCTTTCAGTTTTGCCGTGAATTCTGCCATCTATCCACGGTTTCTGGTTTGGGTAGGTTTTAATAGTCACAGTAGGAACAACATTCCCTATGCTCTTTCTGATGAACTCAGTCACCGTATCCGTGAATTCGTCGATGTTGTTCTCAGAGGCTATCCGGAACATATCCCAGTCCACGTGATCAAAACAGTCTTGAAACATGCATTTCTATTGATCAGACCAGCGCTGAATAAAACGTAGCATGGGTACTTCCTGTTTGAATTGGAATCGTGATCAGATTTGCCGACATAAGGGCGGAGGAGGGTGTAAACATTTCGAAAAGTTGTTTCATCTAACACATCCATGCAGGAATGCAGGATTCAAGCTGTTTTGTTAAACCCAATCCAGTTATTGTCATGAATTCTGTGTTGACAATTAGACCATAGTTGCTATGTTTTACTCCAGGATTTCCAGATGTATGCAATTCATTTCTATTGAAAAAATAAATACATCTTTATGTGCACTAACTAATATCATAGGCTAATTAATTTGGGGTTCAACACCTGAGGAAGTGGAAACTCAAAACACATTAACTAGATCGCTTACTCTAAATATAATATCCACTGCTAGACATGTATTCATCCAACAGTAAATATAATGTCCCCAATTATTTTTTTTCAGTTGTAGGCTATGACCCATGAGGCCCATAGGCCTATGCCCTCGCAATGGCTGTTGCACATCTATATCTCAAAGCCATATCAAATATGGTGGTTGTAAAATAGTTGCTGTTGAGAAATAAAAAATTACAGGAATCATGAGGATAATGTTTGACCAAATCATGGTTTTTGCCGCCCAATAAATAGGAAGTTTTGAGTGAGGTGACTATGTAGAATGTGCTTTTTCCACGTTTATAGGCACCCTTTTCGTTTTTTAAGATCCATGACCTTGGCTGTCTAACTGATGACAGTCGAAGCAGGTCTCTTTGCTGATGTTTGTCTTTGAATGTGAGCTTGCATGACCTCAGCTCAGCCTACAGAAAACAGGGCTGGTCCATCTTGGTAGGGGGACTGGATGTTGCCCACTGATCAGTCCAAAGGCTCATTATAGATTAGTATAACAGATATTGCCAAAATCTTAGAATCTTAACGGGCACATGGGCCGTGTCAGCCATGTCACCTTTTTTCATTGTTTTATTTTTATATGTAAAAATATATATTTTTTTTTCTGTCCATTTCGAGCAGCCCATCTGGCAGTTGCCAGAAGGCCAATCTGCTCCTGCTTGGCATATTAAACCTCTACATATAATGTAGAACTCTTACTTCTTTTCTGAATCTCTGAGATCACTCATTCAAATTCTGATGTAGATATTGTAATGACGTCCCCCTGAGTTCCTAAAACAGTCAACTACATTCTCTGTAGATTTGAAAGTGCCTGGTGTATGCACAAAGCATCCGAAATGACTGCCCCTTTCCACTACACCTCCCCTTTGCTCTGTCTTAATCCTCAGAGGGCCAGACGGTCTCCTCCCTCCATATACACATAAAGCCGTTTCTAAATCCAGCAATCAGCCAACTACACTTAGGTCTTTATGAAAATGCTAATGCTAGCGAGACTGATCCCCTGCCAGATAAAGGCCCATTAAATGATAATTGTTCCTTATTTACAATACTTTCAGATCACTATCAAGGTGTGAGTGGGTGTGTGGGTGGTGAGGTAGTGAAAACACACCCCTGTTTCCAGTTTGCTGATGAAAGCCTTTTCCCCTCGTTTTGTTGTTTCCTGAGTTTTTTCCCTTTGAAATGATATCCTCACCGAATACTGTTGGCCTGTATTCAGATCAGATTCTCAATAGATGTAGTAAGCCTACCATCTTTGGCTTGTTTTTTTCCCCGCTTACTGTCTTTGTTTAAATTTACACTGGACAAGGATTTGTAAAAAAAAAAATGAATATTTGACTGTACTCATCCTAATTTTTACATCTTCAAATTATGCAATATTGAATTACATTTGTTGAAAGTGTCTTACTCAAAAGTCCAGCCAAAATGTATGTGTTTATCTTTCTAGGAGTTGAAGAAAGCAAAGGGTGACTTTTTCTCTGTGGATCTGAATGTTTGCGTCGGAGTCATCTCTTCCTGTCATAATAAGCACTGAAATATGAATGGCCAAATCAGATCCCCACAGCATTGTGGTCTATTAATTAACACGTGATGAACCAAAGAATATGCTATGGAGTTCATATGAACACATTTTTGCCAAACTTCTTTGTGTGTTTATAAATGTGAAGAGGGAATTAATCCGTGACGGCGAAGGTTCTCTGGGATTTCCATTATTCTACAGGTGGAGCAACGTTAGCTGCTCTTCAGGGAGCATCCCTCACACACACACACACACACGCCCGGAAACCGGTAAACTCCCTCTCTCTCTCTCTCTGAGCCAGATGCCATGTTTTTAGTTCCCTCTTCAAAATTTTAAAAAACGATGGATTTCTGCCCTTCGTTTTGGTTGGGTTGCTCTGTATCTCTTTTGAGATAATGCGACCAGTCAGACCACCACTGGTTATAGTGTGACATTAAATCCATGTCCTCAGATTCATGACCTTGCCCTGCGTTTGGCCTCAGTATGTTTTCAACACCATAAGGTTTAGCTGACACCTACTCCTTCCAGGTTCTCAGTGTAGTCTCCTACAAACCCTGATTCTATGCAGAAAGTATTAAAGTCATGGCCAATGTCTAAATCCTAACTAAGATGACACTGTGGCAAGGGTGACCAAAGATGTTTGACTAAAGCTGGTTTCAGAGTTCAGGGTGGCTCCTCTGGACTCTGTCTGGACCCTGCTGGGTAGTTGTCCCCTGAGGGAAGATGTTAAACATAGCGGTACCGTAAACTACCTCACATCATTGGGTGACTGACCTGGAGCAGGAAAGGGTGTGCTCTTCCTGTTTTAGGAAGACCCCTCAGGCTCTACTCCACTCATTGCCCTCTTCTCTTCCCTCTGTCTTTTGCCCACTTCACTGTCCAGCACCATGCCAGTGGTGATAGGATAATTGGAGCCGCAATGAGGTAATGGCTACACTGTGCTGGTTCAGCCAGACTGTCTACTGGAAAAAATGTCTGTCAATTTAGCCATGGCTCTTAGTCCTGGTTCAGTGGTTCGTCTCAAAGTTCTCATTCACAAGCATTTCGCTACACACGCAATAACATCTGCTAAATATGTGTATGTGACCAATAAAATGTTATTTGATTCCGTGGCTGTCTTTGTTTCTCCGTCATTGAATATTCTGTCCTTGTGATCTTTAGCCTGGTTGGCTGGTCCTCAGACTCACCTGTAAGACCACACATGTTGCTTGGGTTCATGCTATCCGGGATCCTTGGGACGTCCAAAGCCCCATTGAAGTTGACATTTGAAATGGTGAAGGTAAGGGTTAGGTAAGGGTTATTGTTAGGGTAGAATTAGGGTTAGGGTTTAAGGTAGTGACTTTCCAAGGATCTCGAATAGCACTTATCATGTTGCTGGTGGATCTGGTGAAGGGGTTCTTTGTTCTGTCTTTATGTTTACCACAAGGTTACAGCAGCTAGATGTCTGTCTCAGACCTGTCTTTACGTATACCACAGGGTTACAGCAGCTAGATGTCTGTCCCAGACCTGTCTTTACGTTTACCACAGGGTTATAGCAGCTAGATGTCTGTCTCAGACCTGTCTTTACGTATACCACAGGGTTACAGCAGCTAGATGTCTGTCCCAGACCTGTCTTTACGTTTACCACAGGGTTACAGCAGCTAGATGTCTGTCCCAGACCTGTCTTTACGTTTACCACAGGGTTATAGCAGCTAGATGTCTGTCTCAGACCTGTCTTTACGTATACCACAGGGTTACAGCAGCTAGATGTCTGTCCCAGACCTGTCTTTACGTTTACCACAGGGTTATAGCAGCTAGATGTCTGTCCCAGACCTGTCTACGTTTACCACAGGGTTACAGCAGCTAGATGTCTGTCTCAGACCTGTCTTTACGTATACCACAGGGTTACAGCAGCTAGATGTCTGTCCCAGACCTGTCTACGTTTACCACAGGGTTACAGCAGCTAGATGTCTGTCCCAGACCTGTCTTTACGTATACCACAGGGTTACAGCAGCTAGATGTCTGTCCCAGACCTGTCTTTACGTTTACCACAGGGTTACAGCAGCTAGATGTCTGTCCCAGACCTGTCTACGTTTACCACAGGGTTACAGCAGCTAGATGTCTGTCCCAGACCTGTCTACGTTTACCACAGGGTTACAGCAGCTAGATGTCTGTCTCAGACCTGTCTTTACGTATACCACAGGGTTACAGCAGCTAGATGTCTGTCCCAGACCTGTCTACGTTTACCACAGGGTTACAGCAGCTAGATGTCTGTCCCAGACCTGTCTTTACGTATACCACAGGGTTACAGCAGCTAGATGTCTGTCCCAGACCTGTCTTTACGTTTACCACAGGGTTACAGCAGCTAGATGTCTGTCCCAGACCTGTCTTTACGTTTACCACAGGGTTACAGCAGCTAGATGTCTGTCCCAGACCTGTCTTTACGTATACCACAGGGTTACAGCAGCTAGATGTCTGTCCCAGACCTGTCTTTACGTTTACCACAGGGTTATAGCAGCTAGATGTCTGTCCCAGACCTGTCTACGTTTACCACAGGGTTACAGCAGCTAGATGTCTGTCCCAGACCTGTCTTTACGTTTACCACAGGGTTACAGCAGCTAGATGTCTGTCCCAGACCTGTCTTTACGTTTACCACAGGGTTACAGCAGCTAGATGTCTGTCCCAGACCTGTCTACGTTTACCACAGGGTTACAGCAGCTAGATGTCTGTCTCAGACCTGTCTTTACGTTTACCACAGGGTTACAGCAGCTAGATGTCTGTCCCAGACCTGTCTACGTTTACCACAGGGTTACAGCAGCTAGATGTCTGTCCCAGACCTGTCTTTACGTTTACCACAGGGTTACAGCAGCTAGATGTCTGTCCCAGACCTGTCTACGTTTACCACAGGGTTACAGCAGCTAGATGTCTGTCCCAGACCTGTCTTTACGTTTACCACAGGGTTACAGCAGCTAGATGTCTGTCCCAGACCTGTCTTTACGTTTACCACAGGGTTACAGCAGCTACATGTCTGTCCCAGACCTGTCTTTACGTTTACCACAGGGTTACAGCAGCTAGATGTCTGTCCCAGACCTGTCTTTTACGTTTACCACAGGGTTACAGCAGCTAGATGTCTGTCCCAGACCTGTCTACGTTTACCACAGGGTTACAGCAGCTAGATGTCTGTCCCAGACCTGTCTTTACGTTTACCACAGGGTTACAGCAGCTACATGTCTGTCCCAGACCTGTCTTTACGTTTACCACAGGGTTACAGCAGCTAGATGTCTGTCCCAGACCTGTCTTTACGTTTACCACAGGGTTACAGCAGCTAGATGTCTGTCCCAGACCTGTCTACGTTTACCACAGGGTTACAGCAGCTAGATGTCTGTCCCAGACCTGTCTTTACGTTTACCACAGGGTTACAGCAGCTAGATGTCTGTCCCAGACCTGTCTTTACGTTTACCACAGGGTTACAGCAGCTAGATGTCTGTCCCAGACCTGTCTACGTTTACCACAGGGTTACAGCAGCTAGATGTCTGTCCCAGACCTGTCTTTACGTTTACCACAGGGTTACAGCAGCTAGATGTCTGTCCCAGACCTGTCTATGTTTACCACAGGGTTACAGCTGCTAGATGTCTGTCCCAGACCTGTCTTTACGTTTACCACAGGGTTATAGCAGCTAGATGTCTGTCCCAGACCTGTCTACGTTTACCACAGAGTTACAGCAGCTAGATGTCTGTCCCAGACCTGTCTTTACGTATACCACAGGGTTACAGCAGCTAGATGTCTGTCCCAGACCTGTCTTTACGTTTACCACAGGGTTACAGCAGCTAGATGTCTGTCCCAGACCTGTCTTTACGTTTACCACAGGGTTACAGCAGCTAGATGTCTGTCCCAGACCTGTCTACGTTTACCACAGGGTTACAGCAGCTAGATGTCTGTCCCAGACCTGTCTTTACGTTTACCACAGGGTTACAGCAGCTACATGTCTGTCCCAGACCTGTCTTTACGTTTACCACAGGGTTACAGCAGCTAGATGTCTGTCCCAGACCTGTCTTTACGTTTACCACAGGGTTACAGCAGCTAGATGTCTGTCCCAGACCTGTCTACGTTTACCACAGGGTTACAGCAGCTAGATGTCTGTCCCAGACCTGTCTTTACGTTTACCACAGGGTTACAGCAGCTAGATGTCTGTCCCAGACCTGTCTTTACGTTTACCACAGGGTTACAGCAGCTAGATGTCTGTCCCAGACCTGTCTACGTTTACCACAGGGTTACAGCAGCTAGATGTCTGTCCCAGACCTGTCTTTACGTTTACCACAGGGTTACAGCAGCTAGATGTCTGTCCCAGACCTGTCTATGTTTACCACAGGGTTACAGCTGCTAGATGTCTGTCCCAGACCTGTCTTTACGTTTACCACAGGGTTATAGCAGCTAGATGTCTGTCCCAGACCTGTCTACGTTTACCACAGAGTTACAGCAGCTAGATGTCTGTCCCAGACCTGTCTTTACGTATACCACAGGGTTACAGCAGCTAGATGTCTGTCCCAGACCTGTCTTTACGTTTACCACAGGGTTACAGCAGCTAGATGTCTGTCCCAGACCTGTCTACGTTTACCACAGGGTTACAGCAGCTAGATGTCTGTCCCAGACCTGTCTTTACGTTTACCACAGGGTTACAGCAGCTAGATGTCTGTCCCAGACCTGTCTTTACGTTTACCACAGGGTTACAGCAGCTAGATGTCTGTCCCAGACCTGTCTTTACGTTTACCACAGGGTTACAGCAGCTAGATGTCTGTCCCAGACCTGGCTTTACGTTTAGCTTACTGCAGGGTTAGATGGGTTAGCTAGATGTCTGTCTAGAGGAACAGGGCCATACAGCTGTGGAAACAACAGTGTGACTCCACTTAGGCTGTTTGCTTTCTTGTTTTCACATCCAATTTGCCCCACGGGGATCTCTCCGTTGTGTGTGTGTGTGTTTGATGGAGAGAGCGGGAGAGAATGTCACATGCGCACATGTTTCAGCAACAATTACACATGGTTACAATATTATGTAACAGTACTGTGGTGGAACCTGTTAAAATGTTTTTGAAGTAGGGGTATAGCTTTGTGAGCAGTAAAACGTGTGTACCGGCTCTGCAACATGCTAAAACTGTTGACTGGGAGGTGTTGAAGGCATTTTTAAATTCATACCAGACCAAGAGTAGATCTTAACCAATTACATAAAAAGACTACAGGTAGCATTAGCAAACCAATCTCGCTGATCTAGGTTGCCATACCTCAGCTGTTATGTTGCTGAGGGAGGTAGCAGGTCAGGTAGAGTTGACATAGTGACATTTGAATGACCGAATGTTTCTTCTCTCTCCTAACAGTGTCAGTGTGTTGATCGGTGCTCCCAAGGCCAATACCAGCCAGCGCAACATCACAGAGGGCGGGTCCGTGTACTACTGCCCATGGAGTCTCGGCCAATCAGAGTGCCACAACATTGAGTTTGACAATCAAGGTAAACCCGGTCATTGGCAGACTACGATCAGTGTGACTTCACTACTTTAGGTCCTGAACATACCTCCTCACTGTCTGAACTTGATTTAAATCAGATTTTAAGATGATAAATTACACAGACTTACTTAATCACAAATGTACATGACGCGTGAAGACATGCTGTTTCAGCAGATTTGATGATTCCATAGCATAATGACAACTGTCCTTCAGTTCCTGTAACACATACCACGTATCTCCTCATGTAGTCCTGACTGGTGACTCGAGAGCTTGAGACTCTTGCGACTGTTGTGAACTGGAGATTTTAGAGGATGGTTACACACAGTAAAGCCGGTCAAGCCGCTCAAATCCCTTCTTAAAGCCACTGGTCCATGTCCACCATGCTTTGGTGGCCGACAGGTGATCATCTGTCACTGTTCTACTCCACTGATACTCCTTTGTTTGACACGTTGGTTCCTGGAAACTAGATGATCCCTTTGAGCATGTCATTAGTGTCTTTCTTTTTGGGACGAAAAGAATAACGGAGTGTTTTAGACAAGGGTATCTTCCCTTTAGGCTAGATACAATATGTGGTGTTCTGTCCCAACCCCAGGTGCTGTAGGGAAATAAACGGCAAATAAACAGTTGAAATAAAAGAAATGTCGCTACATACAACGACAATACAGTGCATTCGGGAAGTATTCAGACCCCTTCCCTTTTTCCACATTTTGTTACGTTACAACCTTATTCTAAAATGTATTAAATAAAAAATGTTCCTCATCAATCTATACACAATATTCCATTATGACAGTGACATTAAAAAAAAAATTGCAAATGTATCCAAAATTAAAAACAGAAATACCTTATTTACATAAGTATTCAGACCCTTTGCTATGAGACTCAAAATTGAGCTCAGGTACATCCTGTTTCCATTGATCATCCTTGGAGACTTAAATCTCCCTCACTAACTTTAAGCATCAGCTATCTGAGCAGCTTACCGATCGCTGCAGCTGTATACAGCCCATCTGTAAATAGCCCATCCAACTACCTACCTCATCCCCATATGGTTTTTATTAACTTTTTTTGCTCTTTTGCACACCAGTATTTCTACTTGCACGTCATCATCTGCACATCTATCACTCCAGTGTTAATTTGCTAAATTGTAATTACTTCGCTACTATTGGCCTATTTATTGCCATACCTCCTTACTCCATTTGCACACACTGTATATAGCTTTTTCTATTGTGTTATTGACTGTACTTTTGTTTATCCCATGTGTAACTCTGTGTTGTTTTTTGTCGCACTGCTTGGCTTTATCTTGGCCAGGTCGCAGTTGTAAATGAGAACTTGTTCTCAACTGGCCTACCTGGTTAAATAAAGGTGAAATAAAAAAATAAAAATCCTTGATGTTTCTACAACTTCATGTGGAGTACAGAGAGATCCTTGATGAAAACCTGCTCAAGAGTGCTCAGGATCTCAGACTGGGGCAAAGGTTCACCTTCCAACAGGACAACAACCCAAAGCTCACAGCCAAGACAATGAAGGAGTGGCTTCAGGACAAGTTTCTGAATGTCTTTGAGTGGTCCAGCCAGAGGCCGGACTCAAACCCGATCAAACATCTCTAGAGAGACCTGAAAATGGCTGTGCAGTGACGCTCCCCATCCAATCCAGACAGGGGTTGAGAGGATCTGCAGAGAAAAATGGGAGAAACTCCCCCAATACAGGTGTGCCAAGCTTGTAGCATCATACCCAAGAAGACTTGAGGCTGTAATCGCTGCCAAAGGTCTTTCAACAAAGTACTGAGTAAAGGGTCTGAATATTTCTGTAAATGTGATATTTCAGTTTTCATTTCGTTTGGAAAAAGTCAAGGGGTCTGAATACTTTCCGAATGCACTGTAGATACAATGATATATACTGGGTGTACAAAACATTATTGAGTCGCAACCCCCCCCCCCCCACCCCCCCCTTTGCCCTCAGAACAGCCTGCACCCCCCCCCCCCACCCCCCCTTTGCCCTCAGAACAGCCTGCACCCCCCCCCCCCCACAAATTTTTTTAAAAGAAGGCTGGATGTCTTTTGGTTGGTAGACCATTCTTGATACACATGGGAAACAGTTGAGTGTGAAAAACCCAGCAGCGTTGCAGTTCTTGTTACACTCAAACCGGTGCGCCTGGCACCTCCTACCATACCCCATTCAAAGGCATTTAAATATTTTGTCTTGCCCATTCACCCTCTGAATAGCACACATGCACAATCCATTTCTCAATTGTCTCAAGGCCTAAAAATCCTTCTTTAACCTGTCTCCTCCCCTTCATCTACACTGATTTTGAAGTGGATTTAACAAGTGACATCAATAAGGGATCATAGCTTTCACCTGGTCAGTCTATGTCATGGAAAGAGCAGTTCCTAATGTTTTGTACACTCGGTGCATTTGGTCTAGCGGATATTGCCAACAAGCTTCATTTGAACCTGAATGTAAAAAGGTAGAATGACAGTAAGAGTCCCTGGTTGATGGGTCAACGATCATGCACTATTCAGAGAAGTGGAGCAATGTTCCAGTGACTGGACAGTTGAAGGAGCCTTTTGCCTTTAGAGGAATGAGTAACGAGTAAGTTAGAATGACAGAGCTATCAAAGAGAAATCTGCTGTGTATTGCGTAAATTAGATCATCCTTTCTCTGACACGCGCACACACACACACGCGCACACACACACACGCGCACACACACACGCACACACACACACACACACACACACACACACACACACACACACACACACACACACACACACACACACACACACACACACACACACACCACTGTCCTATGTCCATGGATAGTGGTGTGTGGGTGTGTGTGCGCTCCCCAGTCAGTGCAGCGGGGGACTGTTGGCTTGTTTCCTGGGAAATCAAAGAGAAGAGTGCTGAGAGCCAAGACTGATTTACTGGCCATAAGGCACATTAGAGGAGAAATATTCCACTGCAGCAGATTTCTGTTTTCACAAGCCCCGTTTAACAGTTGATTTGAAGGAATCCAAATGCAGGTCGCCTCTTTCTTCTGGTGTTTTCCTTCCCTTTTCTCTAGCAACAGATTATAAAATGTGTTGCACATCCTTGGATGCTGGCGCAGGGCCATGATCGTCACAGTGATGTAATGTGCGGCAGGCGAGAAGCAGGGCATTGGGGTGAAGGATAGTCCCTTGGGGTTTTAGACAGTGTGTACTTCATTTTACTTAATGGGCTTTGAAAGCACTCATTTGATTTGTGTGGAAGAGCCAATTCAGACATCTGGACTGGCATACAAGAACATAGCACCTCTGTCTGTATGACATAGAAGATATGTTTTCCTTTAGTTTCTTATGACATGGCTAGAGCTCAGCTGACTGTGGTATATATTATACTGCTAATATATTAGTATTGACGCTTTTTATGAGAGGTGTGTCTATTTGTGTGACATTTTTCAGGTTCTTCCCTAAGTGTGGGTGAGGTCTTCCTTGAGCCTGACCGAGGGTACAGGCCCATTTAATTAGAGCCTCCTAATTGGGTCAAAGTGGTCATGGGAGAGCCTCCTCCACCCCTCCTCGCCTACCTCTCCACTTCCCCTTCCCCTTCCACTAAGATAAGGAAATACTGCCCAGGGATCTGAGGGAGAGAAAGAGGGAGGAAACCAGAGCCCTGTCTCTCCATCTCTCAATCTGACCCTCTTCCTCCGGCCAGTAACTCCCCCAGGGCCAGCTGATGTGATGAGTGGATTTTGCCATTTTTCTTTGACCCCATCCGCCCTGCACTCTAACCCAAGATACAGGCTCTAAACTCCTCTAATGGGTCTCCTCTCGCACAGTTCAAAGGGGGGAGTGTCTGTGGACACACTCCAGACCTCACCCCATCCCATCCACCCCTCTGCTGTCCTATCCCAGGAGAGAGAGGGGTAGAGAGGCACTAGTCACTGCAGTACTTCTACCCAAGTCTACCCAAGTTCACTGAAATAACATTACATGACATGTTATTGCGACATGTGTCTGCTAGCTTTTTCTTCAGATCTTGTTTGTATCAACCCGTGTTAGGCTTTGGGCACTTTTGCATGACTCAGGCTGACTTGTCTTGTCTAGCCTCTTAACCGACTGATCTTTTCATCTCTCCATCTGTCACACTGTATGAACGCCAATGTACTGTCTCTGACATGGACAATAAGAGCAGTGACAGACTCTGAGCTCAGCCGCTCAGTGTAGTTAGAGAACACTCCAAAACCCTGCATGTTTTTTGTTGTTGTTGCCATTTTTGCCTTATGGCTGACAGTCTTGTACTTTGAACGTAGCGATGACGTCACTTACATAACTGTAGAGATGTCATGTTGAATATTATTTTCTGTTTTACCATGACCAAGTGCTTAAGAAGAGTCCGACAACTATATTGTTCTGAAATGTGAATAAAATGTCTTTCCCTGCTCATACTCATGGTTGTAGTGTGGGGTAGTGTGTCCCAAACACACATGCTTGTTTGGCTTGCTTGTCTCCTCAGTGTCACCCCCTTCACTTTATCAAAACAGAGGCCCCTGAGTTATGAAAACAGGAGGAAAGTATGCTTCAGGGAGAGGGACTGTGACGTGTGTAGTGCAAATGATTGCAGTGCAGTTGAAGAAACAAGTCTCTTAGATCTTTTAATGTGTTAGGCATGTTATTTGTTGTATCGCTAAAGTGTGTCTTTCCACACGTGAAGGAGTGGCACACATGTATCCCGGTAGGGAACAGGGGTGCTGTGTGCCCATGAGTAATGCTGGAGAGAAAGCCTGGTGATACAGTAAATCTGCTGTGCTGTTATTAAAGGGCCCTAATCCCCACTTCTTTCTTAGCTGGGCAGGGGGAGATCAAACTCCCTGAGAGAGGGATAAAGAGAGGAGGGAGGGAGGGAGTGAGAAAGAGGGAGACTGAGAAAGAAAGCGAAATAGAGGGAGAGAGTAGACAGGAGAGAGACTATTAGAGAAAGAGGAGAGTGTGCCTGAGCAGGGATGACTGAGGTTGCTAGGAGGAAACAGAGCCAGAGCGTTTGTTTTCCTTGGACACAGCCCCCCCTCTTTCTGTCTTTCCACCAAGACACAGAGCAGAGCAGGCCCTCACCCAGATCCAGAGATCTCAGAGCTGGCTGGGGCCCGGGTGGAGGAGGAGGCTGACGCACAGTCTACTTTCCTCACGTCCACAGGTCACACTCTCTGGCTCTCACCACCAGGCCCCCTTTCCAACAGATGGATATGGCTCTATTGCAACACGCTTATGGTTTAACTGTAGAGAATAGTGATTGGGAAAAGAGAAGTAGGCTGGGGTGCGCTTGCTGAGCTGCTGGTGTTAGTGGTTCAGAATCCAAATTAAATTTGTTTGGTACAAGTTCCACTGGATACGTCTTGTCTGAATTCCAAGCCTTTAGAAAACTTGTTACAGGATGTTTCATGGTATGTGAACTGTATAAACCAATTTGTGTTTGGATTTTGTTTCTCACCATAGCAACACAGATGTTGCATCAGTCTTGCCAATAAAACATCCTGTTTGAACCTGACTCCACAGGCCATCTGTCTTGTCACCTGCTCCTGTCCTGTCAGAGAGGCAAGCGTCCTAAATGGCACCCTATTCCCTACATAGTGCACTACTCTGGTCAAAGGTAGTGCACTATATAGGAAAAAGTCTTCCATTTGGTAACGCTCTGGGTTACAGGCCAGGTGGCCAAAAAGAGCCAGGTCACGCCAGAGAACTGTCTCGAGTTGACATCTGAACAGTGAGGACAGGAACTATATTGCGGCATGAGGCTCTGGTGAACACCAAGGTTTTCCTCTAGATCCTAGATACATACAGCCCCTGAACATTGAGTACCAAATACTTTCAAGTTTTTTGCTATGTTCGTCTCTGGAATGTTCTTCATGAGAAACTCGGTGTGTGTTTAATGATGCAGTATGTAAGTTCTGTAGTGCCAGATGACTAGATGTTTGGATGACGTTGTCTGGAGGAGAACTACAATGATTCATTAGGGACTTTTTTTAGTCGTCACTCATTCACTCGGTTATTTTTCTGTTCCTCCCAGGGGACCGAACAGTCACACTCAACAACACAGACTACCAGGCTGAAGTCAAGTCCCACCAGTGGTTCGGCGCCACCGTCCGTTCCCATGGCGACACCATTCTGGTAAGATGACCCTCACTGACTCAGAGACAGGGGTGGAGAAAGTCAGTTTACTTTCAACTTTGGTCTCTACAGCTCAGAGTCCCTCAACTGTTAATGGATTGTATATGTTAATTGTTCAAAGTTTGTCTTAAAGGTCTGTGTCAATCAGTTTGTTGTGACTGTTCCAATTTTCACCTCCAGCCTCTCTCAGGAGAAGTGTTTTGCGCTCCTGTGACTTCAAAGTTGAGACACCTGTATTTTTTCCTGATTGTGTGGGACGTAACCTGGATTTAGTTACACGGTTACTTTGCTCCAGATGTAACATTGACCTCTCTCTGGGTCTCCATCGAGTTCAACGGGGTGTTGCTGTAACTGACCAAAAACTCCCCCCTCTACCTCCCCCCTCCTATAGGCCTGCGCCCCTCTGTACTCCTGGAGAACCAAAGAAGACATGCCCCAGTCAGATATCACAGGAACCTGCTACCTCTCTGTCAAGAACTTCACTAAGTTTGTGGAATATGCTCCCTGTCGCACAGGTCATTATTTTCTGTTATGTTATGTTATACATTTCCCATTAAGACACTGCTGTTCTCTCTGCCAGCCAACTACCCCACCACCACTACAGGTGACTCCTGTGGCCTACCTCTGACACGGCAGCTGTCCACACAGCAGGCTATTAGAGAGGGGTTAAGTGGAGTGCCCGAGGGCCACAACAGACGGGATGTTTAGAGTCTCAAGTAACAATACTGAGTAACCACTTCCAGAGACATCACACACTAGCTGTGGAGAAAGAATTGACCCCATTAGATTCAATCCATCATGTCCGCCCCATATTGACTAGTCTATCCCTACTGCTGGGGTAGTGACGGGCTGGCTTGGTTCTGTTCAGAATGCCCAGCTGAGTTATTGAACTCCACTGGTTCCAAAGTATTTCAAAATTCAACATTCTAAAGTGTTGGTTAAATTTAAGGCAGAATTTATGGATCTTTCAAGTTGCTTTTTCAAATCGGAAAAATGACTGATTTATGAACCTCTCTGTTTTTTTCAGAATTCATTAACGAGGGGGGCCAGGGCTACTGTCAGGGGGGATTCAGTGCTGATTTCACCAAGGTAGCACTTCCTCTCAGTTCAGTACCAGAGCTTTATCAACTAATATGGACTAGAAACACATGATCTCATTCTGTCTCTCTCTCAGGATGGGAAAGTGGTGCTTGGAGGACCAGGCAGCTTCTTCTGGCAAGGTACACATCTCAACAACCCCTTGAGACAACAAGTTGTAGTATTCTGAAGTTATTTGTGTGAAACCTGAGAGGATCTTTCCATTCACTCCCTGCTTCCTGTGTCTTCTCAGGTCAGGTGATCTCAGCAGCCAAAGAGGAGATCATCAAGGCTTACTACCCAGGGTACTTCATGCAGTCTGTAGAGGGACAGATCCAGACCAGACAGGCTCAGCTCAAATATGACGACAGCTACCGCGGTAAGACTTTTCCTCTCATAATTCTACCACTCCCCTTACTTTCCACACATGCTGGTTTCCTGTGCAGGCTACTTGAGTCAGAACTAAGATTGGGAAAAATTCTTCTAAATCAAATCAAATCGTTTCCCAATCACCACAATTCTTCTAAATCAAATCGTTTCCCAATCACCACAATTCCTTCTGACCTCTGATAAAAGGTGGACCGATGCATATTTGTTCAAAGTACATGTCTTAATCCCTAGATTACTCTTCAAGAGAAATGAAAGTCCAAGGGCTCTGAACGCTTGATATCATATGACTAATGTCTGCTTTCTTGTGGTCTTGCAGGTTACTCTGTTGCGGTCGGGGAATTCAGTGGAGATGAGGTGGAAGGTAAGAGATCTGAGCCACAGACCTTCACAGGCCTGCACAACAGAGCGCCATTAAAGATATAGAATGTTTACTATACCTGAAGTAAACGCAACTGAACTGGCCTATAAGATTCTGTCCCCCTACTAAGCTGGAAAACTGCAATCTCAGGAATTCTCAGAGTTCGACAGCTGTGACCTTTGTGATATTTCCCTTCCTTAATCTTCCCTTTTTCTGTTTTTCCCCCTGTCTGTGCACCTCTCAGATTTTGTGGCTGGGGTCCCAAAAGGAGTCATGCTATACGGTTTGGTA
The DNA here is from genome assembly GCF_901001165.1 of Salmo trutta. NCBI lineage: Eukaryota > Metazoa > Chordata > Actinopteri > Salmoniformes > Salmonidae > Salmo > Salmo trutta. The sequence goes on along the minus strand of NC_042986.1, from coordinate 13,486,982 downwards.
AGAAAACCTCATCACCACTCTAATTTTGAGAGGAGATTGATTTTGAAAGGGAGGGCTATAGGCTTGGGGGGGAGAAATAGAGCCTGAGATAACGAAAGTAGCCGTAGCTGTGTTTAGTGAAAGTAGAAGTGATGAATACCATATCACTGGCCTACTCTATACATACAGTATGTTGGACCTCAGGGTTTTTTACCATATGTTCTGTGTGTGTGTCTGCGCTCTGCAGGTGTCTGTTTTAAATGGCACTGATCTGAAGTCCATGCTCGACTACACCGGTGAACAGGTGAGCATCCAAACCTCCCCAGCTCTAACTCATTAGGGTTATAACACACATAACCCATTGGTTTTAACTCAAGTGTGGTTTTTCACACAGACTCTGTGGTTCCATAACTTGCTGTTTCTCATGGCAACTCTTAATCTCCTGAGTCTGTGTACTGGAGCACTGATGATATAAGCAAAATAATTTCCTTTACAAGTTTCTGTTAACTGGGTTTCAAGCCCTGTGTGGTTTTCTGTAAAACATAATTATTGAAGTAAAAGTGCAGAAGCAATTTTCCCCAAATGAGAAGCATGATTCTTCCTGCGAATGGAATGGAGGTAGCGTGAGCCCCTTTTTAATGGTGCTGATTGGTTCAGCTGAATAAATAAAATCATAGGAGTGTATTTGCTAACCCTGGGAGTCTGGGAATCAAGCTGTTTCTGTGTCTTTGTTACTTCAGATGTGTTTTACAGACAGGACAAATAAGACTAACAAAACAGCTTCAAGTTGGAGCAAGCAAGAACCATCGCTTTTCATTGACCATTTCTTCTCTCTCCTAGTAGTTTCTTCTACTGGATATTTGTATTCAAGTAGATTCACTGTACTTTAGAAGTCCCTTTGCTTAAAAGCAGCTTTTCTATTTTGAGCCTTTTTGAACCCAGATTCATGGCGATGTTCGAGAGTTGTGACGATGATGTACTCTGATGTTTTCTCAGATGGGCTCCTATTTTGGGTATGCTGTGGCCACAGCTGACATCAATAACGACGGGTAAGTACAGTCTAACAGGACAGTCTAACAGGACATTCTCACCATATATTCTCACCCATGAGTTGGGTGGTGGTGGCAAATTGGATTTGTCCAGTAATGTTACGGGACATTTTTTATCAGTAATGAGGGGCGAGTAGGAGTCAGTTCTCACATAGCATTCTCACCATAGGTTCACACCTTGACGAAGGACACGTTTTATGGGAAACTCCAGTCATCTATGTCAAAAAGGCAACTAGGGTTACACAATTCTGGAAACTTAAATACATTTCCCAGTTTTTCCAACCAGGATTTCTGGAAAGTATACAGCATTTTGCCACCCTAGTCTGTACACTACATGCGTCTGTAACCGTGTGTGTTCCTCCCTCCCCTCAGCATGGCTGACCTGTTGGTGGGAGCTCCCATGTATATGACCCGGGGGTCAGACAGTCGACTGGAGGAGGTGGGCCGTATGTACGTCTATCTGCAACGTGGACCCCTGGACCTGGAGCCAACCCTCAACCTGACCGGAACCCAGGTGTTTGGGAGGTTTGGTAGCACCATCGCCGCTCTGGGAGATCTCAACCAGGATGGATACAATGGTGAGAGATGGAGGAGTGGTAGTAAGGGGAGTTTAATGAGAAGAAAAGGATGTTTCACAATCTTGGTTTTGAGATTCTACTACATGTAGTTTTGTCAGTCTCATGCAGTTCATTCAAAGTCCTAGTAGACTGTAAAGTTCTGAGTGATCTCACGGTCTTCTCCTGCTCTCTCCTCTTCTCTGATTGGTAGACGTGGCCATCAGCTGTCCATTCGGTGGAGATGACCAGCAGGGATTGGTTCTCATCTACAATGGATTTGCTGGTGGGCTCAGGGACACGCCCTCTCAGGTCATAGCTGGCCAATGGGCTTCAGGCACTGTGCCCGCAAGCTTTGGATTTGCCCTCCGAGGGGCTAAAGACCTGGACATGAATGGTTACCCAGGTGAGTGACAAAACTAATGTGTTTTGAAGACCTCTCATGCTGCTGATTTTAGCATATTATCAACTTAATACTTTTTTTTTTTTATTTATAAAAATAATAGTAATAATTAGGGTGTAGATCAGCTTTAATATTGCAATATAATTGTGTCCATCATTTCCAATCCCCCATATATATTTTTTTACAGACAGACAGACAGACAGACAGACAGACAGACAGACAGACAGACAGACAGACAGACAGACAGACAGACAGACAGTTGAAGTCGGAAGTTTACATACACCTTAGCCAAATACATTTAAACTCAGTTTTTCACAATTCCTGACATTTAATCCTAGTAAAAATTCCCTGTCTTAGGTCAGTTAGGATCACCACTTTATTTAAAAAATGTGAAATGTCAGAATAATAGTAGAGAGAATGATTGATTTATTTCAGCTTTTATTTATTTCATCACATTCCCAGTGGGTCAGAAGTTTACATACACTCAATTAGTATTTGGTAGCATTGCCTTTACATTCTTTAACTTGGGTCAAACATTTCGGGTGGCCTTCCACAAGCTTCCCACAATAAGTTGGGTGAGTTTTGGCCTATTCCTCCTGACAGAGCTGGTGTAACTGAGTCAGGTTTGTAGGCCTCCTTGCTCGCACACACTTTTTCAGTTCTGCCATCAAATTTTCTATAGGATTGAGGTCAGGGCTTTGTGATGGCCACTCAAATACCTTGATTTTGTTTTCCTTAAGCTATTTTGCCACAACTTTGGAAGTATGCTTGGGGTCATTGTCCATTTGGAAGACCCATTTGCGACCAAGCTTTAACTTTCTGACTGATGTGTTGAGATGTTGCTTCAATATATCCACATAATTTCCTTCCTCACGATGCCATCTATTTTGTGAAGTGCACCAGTCCCTCCTGCAGCAAATCACCCCCACAACATGATGCTGCCACCCCCGTGCTTCATGGCTGGGATGGTGTTCTTCGGCTTGCAAGCCTCCCCCTTTTTCCTTCAAACATAACAATGGTCATTATGGCCAAACAGTTCCAACAGACCAGAGGATATTTCTCCAAAAAGTATGATATTTTTCCCTATGTGCAGTTGCAAACCGTAGTCTGGCTTTTTTATGGCGGTTTTGGAGCAGTGGCTTCTTCCTTGCCGAGCAAGGACTAGATCAGATTATGTCGATATAGGACTCGTTTTACTGTGAATATAGATACTTTTGTACCTGTTTTCTCCAGCATCTTCACAAGGTCCTTTGCTGTTGTTCTGGGATTGATTTGCACTTTTCGCACCAAAGTATGTTCATCTCTAGGAGACAGAACGCGTCTCCTTCCTGAGCGGTATGACGGCTGAATGGTCCCATGGTGTTTATACTTGCATACTATTGTTTGTACAGATGAACATGGTACCTTCAGGCGTTTGGAAAATGGTCCCCTTGGATGAACCTCCAATTGATTCAAATTATGTCAATTAGCCTATCAAAAGCTTCAAAAGCCATGAAATAATTTTCTGGAATTTTCCAAGCTGTTTAAAAGCTGGAATGCTTTTCCAACAGTCTCGAAGGAGGTCCCACATATGCTTAGCACTTGTTGGCTGCTTTTCCTTCACTCTGCGGTCCAACTCGTCCTAAACCATCTCAATTGGGTTGAGGTTGTGTGATTGTGGGGGCCAGGTCATCTGATACAGCACTCCATCACTCTCCTTCTTGGTCAAATAGCCCTTACACAGCCTGGAGGTGTTTTGGGTCATTGTCCTGTTGAAAAACAAATGATAATCCCACTAAGCACAAACCAGATGGGATGGCGTATCGCTGCAGAATGCTGTGGTAGCCATGCTGGTTAAGTGTACCTTTTGAATTCTAAGTAAGTCACAGACAGTGTCACCAGCAAAGCATCATCACACCACCTCCTCCATGCTTCAAGGTGGGAAAAACACATGCCGATATCATCCGTTCACCTACTCTGCGTCTCACAAAGACACAGCGGTTGGAACCAAAAATCTCCAATTTGGACTCATCACACCAAATGACAGATTTCCACCGGTCTAATGTCCATAGCTCGTGTTTCTTGTCCCAAGCAAGTCTCCTCTTCTTATTGGTGTCCTTTAGTAGTGTTTTTTTGCTGAAATTTGACCATGAAGGCCTGATTCACTGAACAGTTGATGTTGAGATGTGTCTTACTTGAAATCTGAAGCATTTATTTGGGCTGCAATTTCCGAGTCTGGTAACTCTAATCAAATCAAATTTATTTATATAGCCCTTCGTACATCAGCTGAAATCTCAAAGTGCTGTACAGAAACCCAGCCTAAAACCCCAAACAGCAAGCAATGCATGTGAAAGAAGCACGGTGGCTGGGAAAAACTCCCTAGGAAAAACTCCTGAGAAAGGCCAAAAACCTAGGAAGAAACCTAGAGAGGAACCAGGCTATGAGGGGTGGCCAGTCCTCTTCTGGCTGTGCCGGGTGGATATTATAACAGAACATGGTCAAGATGTTAAAATGTTCGTAAATGACCAGCATGGTCAAATAATAATAATCATAGTAATTGTCGAGGGTGCAACAAGCACGTCCGGTGAACAGGTCAGGGTTCCGTAGCCGCAGGCAGAACAGTTGAAACTGGAGCAGCAGCATGGCCAGGTGGACTGGGGACAGCAAGGAGTCATCATGCCAGGTAGTCCTGAGGCATGGTCCTAGGGCTCAGGTCCTCCGAGAGAAAGAAAGAAAGAGAGAAAGAGAATTAGAGAGAGCATATTTACATTCACACAGGACACCGGATAAGACAAGAGAATACTCCAGATGTAACAGACTGACCCTAGCCCCCCGACACATAAACTACTGCAGCATAAATACTGGAGGCTGAGACAGGAGGGATCAGAAGACACTGTGGCCCCATCCGATGATACCCCCGGACAGGGCCAAACAGGCAGGATATAACCCCACCCACTTTGCCAAAGCACAGCCCCCACACCACTAGAGGGATATCTACAACCACCAACTTACCGTCCGAAGACAAGGCCGAGTATAGCCCACAAAGATGTCCGCCACGGCACAACCCAAGGGGGGGGCGCCAACCCAGACAGGAAGACCACGTCAGTGGCTCAACCTACTCAAGTGACGCACCCCTCCCATGGACGGCATGGAAGAACACCAGTAAGTCAGTGACTCAGCCCCTGTAAAAGGGTTAGAGGCAGAGAATCCCAGTGGGAAGAGGGGAACCGACAAGGCAGAGACAGCAAGGGCGGTTCGTTGCTCCAGCCTTTCCGTTCACCTGCACACTCCTGGGCCAGACTATACTTAATCATAGGACCTACTGAAGAGATAAGTCTTCAGTAAAGACTTAAAGGTTGAGACTGAGTCTGTGTCTCTCACATGGGTAGGCAGACCATTCCATAAAAATGGAGCTCTATAGGAGAAAGCCCTACCTCCAGCCGTTTGCTTAGAAATTCTAGGGACAATTAGGAGGCCTGCGTCTTGTGACCGTAGCGTACGTGTAGGTATGTACGGCAGGACCAAATCGGAAAGATAGGTAGGAGCAAGCCCATGTAATGCTTTGTAGGTTAGCAGTAAAACCTTGAAATCAGCCCTTGCCTTAACAGGAAGCCAGTGTAGGGAGGCTAGCACTGGAGTAATATGATCACATTTTTTGGTTCTAGTCAGGATTCTAGCAGCCGTATTTAGCACTAACTGAAGTTTGTTTAGTGCTTTATCCGGGTAGCCGGAAAGTAGAGCATTGCAGTAGTCGAGCCTAGAAGTAACAAAAGCATGGATTAATTTTTCTGCGTCATTTTTGGACAGAAAGTTTCTGATTTTTGCAATGTTACGTAGATGGAACTTATCCTCTGCAGCAGAGGTAACTCTGGGTCTTTTTTTTCTGTGGCGGTCCTCATGGGAGCCAGTTTTGTCATAGTGCTTGATTGTTTTTGTGACTGCACTTAGATTTGAATCTGGTGTTGTTTTGCATATTACTTCATAAATAATGTTACCAGCAGCATACCACCCTGCGTCCCACTGCTGGCTTGCTGCTGAAGCTAAGCAGGGTTGGTCCTGGTTGATTGCTAGATGGGAGACCAGATGCTGCTGGAAGTGGTGTTAGAGGGCCAGTAGGAGGTACTCTTTCCTCTGGTCTAAAAAAATATCCCAGGGCAGTGATTGGGGACATTGCCCTGTGTAGGGTGCTGTCTTATGGATGGGAAGTTAAATGGGTGTCCTGACTCTCTGTGGTCACTAAAGATCCCATGGCACTTATTGTAAGAGTAGGGGTGTTAACCCCAGTGTCCTGGCTAAATTCCCAATGTGGCCCTCATACAATCAGTCACCTAATCATCCCCAGCTTACAATTGGCTCTTTCATCCCCTCTCCCCTGTAACTATTCCCCAGGTTGTTGCTGTAAATGAGAATGTGTTCTTAGTCAGCTTCCCTGGTTAAAAATAAATGTGCCATGGAATCAGTGCATCAAAAATCTCTTCCCACTATTTTGCAATCTATATGGCACCGATATGGCACAGCTGTTTGGTCCTTCAATGAAACTGGTATACTTTATTTATCACAATTTTCTTTAAACTGTTTTGGTCTTGTTGTTTACTTGTAGTCCAGGAACTTGATGAAATGTATTTTCTTGACAGATCTTATTGTTGGTGCTTTTGGAGTTGACAAGACAGTTCTGTACAGGTAATACTCACTCATAGCTTCCTATCTGTTCATCTATTGAGTGATGTCTAATACAAGTCTAGTTAAGAGGTTTACCAAAAGGTGTGCCTCTACCATTTGTTAACCTGGCTTCTGTTCCCATTTATTGTACCACAGATCCCGGCCCATCGTCAACACCAGTGCCTCCCTGACTGTCTACCCCACCATGATCAACCCTGAGGAGAAGAGTTGTTCAGTCAACAACGGCAACACCACTATCCCTGTCTCCTGGTAAGTTCTGCAGCATACCTGCCTCCTGGTACGTATTGCAGCATACGTGTCTCCTGGTAAGTACTGCAGCATACCTGTCTTCTGGTAAGTACTGTAGCATACCTGCCTCCTGGTACGTATTGCAGCATACGTGTCTCCTGGTAAGTACTGCAGCACACCTGTCTTCTGGTAAGTACTGCAGCATACCTGTCACCTGGTAAGTACTGCAGCATACCTGTCTCCTGGTAAGTAATGCAGCATACCTGTCTCCTGGTAAGTACTGCAGCATACCTGTCTCCTGTTGACTACTTGTCTAGTCTCCTGGGCCTTTATTCTGGGCCTGTATGTAAAGCATCTCGGAGCATGAGTGCTGATCTTGGATCAGGTCCCCCCTTTCGATGTGCTGTCTCTTATACATTATGATCTAAAAGGCTAAACTGGTCCTAGATCAGCACTCATACCCTGAAACTCTTTATAAGTAAGGGCCAGACTTAATTTGCTGAACGTGTTTAACACTTGGCACAACACCAACAGGAAGGAGATCCTCAACACTGGCACTCAGTTGTACTTAGACATGAAGACCCATTGAGAACATATTTACTTGGGAAACAGTCAGTCTTATCTGGTGGTGGTGACCTGTTATCACAGCAACTTCATAACAGATTATATTTCTTCAAAAGGAGAAAAAGTCAAATAAAATGCTGAATAAGGGCATTGTGGCTGTCAGCTATTTTCCCCTTCCGTTAGAATGTGCTGCATGGTATTCCCCATCCAATGGGAGAGGAAACAGAACAGAAGAGGGCTCCTCTAATCTCTGGCTGTGCTGCTCAACATGCTTGACACTGTGCTTGTGTGTTTGCTGCCACCCCCCCCTCTCTAGTCCCCAGATTCATAAAGGAAACTGTTGTGTATACACGTCTTGATTACGCTGCGTTGCCTGGTGATGGGGTGGGATGTAGGTGGGGGTGGAGGGAAGGAGGGGAGTGAGGGGTCAGGAGGTTTGGCAGTGGCTTTTGAATGAGATATTGTTTGGTGGTGGAACACAGCTGGGAAACATCAGGATGTGGAGACTCGTGCGCATGCACACACTCAGACACAAAAAAACCTAGAGACACAGGAGCACAATATATAATGGATATATATCCTAGATATAGACATTCTCTTTCTGTCTCTTTCATTCTCTTTCAAATTTGTTCCTTCCTTTGTTCTGTCTGTACTGTCGGGTTTCGCTCCCTCTTTTTCTCTTGTTCTCTTGATCCCTTTCCCTCGCTCCCTCTCTCCAACCTTCTTTCTTTTCCCGTCAGTGCGAGTTTGGTCGTAGGGCTTGGGGTTTGGGTTGCTGACTCTTGGAAGCTGTGGCTCATGTCATGGGAGTGAGCGAGAGCCCCCGGCCCGTATAGATACAGACACTGATTGACTGTCCTGCCTGTGGGGCAACATGAGATGACGCTCAATTTCATCCTCTTAAACTCTGAGGATGGGGCTTGGGCTGGGGGGGGACACACCATGTTATTAGCTTGGCTGGCTATAGCAGGCAGATGCCTTTCCCAACATTACCCATTGCTCCATATTATACAGTGAAACCCATTACGCTGCTTGTCTTGTAATGTCAGAAAACGGAAGAGTTAGAGTTTAGCCAAAGAGAAGGGGAAGAGAGTGAATGAGTGCTGTGTCTGTGCGTGCATGTCGACTTTTTGCCATGAATGCATATGCTTCCCTCATCATCATGTCTTTGTTATGTTCTCCTCTGTTCTAAACAGTGTCAACCTGAGTTTCTGCCTCTCCGCCAATGGGAAATACCTCCCAGACAACCTAGGTGAGCCAACTGTCCACATCTGCTCCAGATGACATACAATACCATACTTTCAATTGCACACCAATATCAATTTATATAACAAGTTATTGCATGCATGTTGCATGTATGTTGAAGGACTTTGTTGTTGCTCTGTATTGTATCATGACAAAGAGATAAAGAGCAGAGTCAGGGTTCCAGAATCCCCATATCTTCCCTGATCCACTTTTAATGAGTTCCAATCAAAGCACAAGGCTCCTCTTACGCAACCTCAGCAATTATTCCACTAATTACCCCTCTATGCATATGGTTACTCTGCTATTTGTACCATATGGTAAACTAACTACATAGTCTGGATTCTCTATTTGCTTGAGAGTGTGTTTTAATGTCTGATTGATGGTGTGTAAAACAATGGCACATTCATGGTTGTGTCCTGTGTGTGTGTGCGTGTTCCTTTGTGTGTGTGTGTTCCAGACTTCCAGGTAGAGGTGCAGTTGGACCGTCTGAAACACAAGCAGAAGGGAGGGGTGAAGAGGGCTCTGTTTGTAGACTCCCAGCAGACAGTGCTCACGAGGAGTGTGAGGGTGCGGAACAGAGAGCGCGTGTGTCACGACACCAAGATCTATCTGAGGGTAAGTCTCAGACGTGCGCACACACACACACGCACACGCGCGCACACACACACACACACACACTCACACTCTTTCTAATGAACCCTGTCTCTCTCTATCTGACTCCAGGATGATAAGGAGTTCAGAGATAAGCTCTCCTCCATCTACATCTCCCTCAACTTCAGTCTGGATCCTCAGGCAGCGTTCGACTCCCACGGCCTCAGACCCATCCTCAACTACCAGTCCACCGAGCTCATCGAGCAGAAGGTACTTCAATACACCTCCCCCTCTGTCTGACTCTGCCCCCCCCCCCAGCACTGCACTCCTAACCCTGAAGAACGACTCGACGTTAACAGGCCCCGTATATCTACTGAGGTGGAGCACTGCACACGTTTTAATGAACAAGACGTAGTGAAAGACGTGGCTGGAAATCCATTCACTCACTCAGAGCTGATGGTAATGTTTTCGCCTTGACCAGACCTCCACCCTCTCAGAACGACTCAGGCTGCTCTCCTTGTTGATTTCCAAACCGCTCTGCTGGGAAGGGGTCCAGAGGGTCTGGAAAGCAGTTTCAACAAGAGAAATGTGAGGAGTGTGTATGGTACAGTGGAGATGGAGTTGGAGAGTGTTTGACTGCCCCTCCAGGAATAGCTGCTTTCAGCCTGGCTGGGCTGTGTAACGGATCATAGGAGTCGTGTTCCGACCGAGGGCTGCACAGTAAGACCCCGACACACAGGGTTAATGGATATTTCTGGGTGGGGCCGCTGAGGCCCTTCGCTCGCAGCACACAGGCCATGTGCCATCTGGTGTAGATTTGTCTGTATTTTGCCAGTTTTATCCTGGCAGGGAGAGAGAGACGTGAGCAGGACTCAGCGTGTGGGCTGCCTGCCTTCAGCTGTGGCGTGCTGCACCCTATGTGAGCTCAACAATAACCACTGGATTGGATTGGAGTGTTTTGGGAAAGGCCCTGGCTGAGGTTGCAGTTGCCCCCCCCCCTCCATCTTTCTCTCAGTATTTCTCTCTTCTCTCTCAGAGCAGGGCAGTACTGAACCCTGTCATTGGTGTTCCCTTGTCGTATCAAAGCTGCTGGGGCTTCATCAGATGTGGTGTGTTGTACTTACACTCCAACCAAGAGCTAAATACTGAACCCTGATAAAGCTATGTTGTTGTAGTACCGAAACTGAACTTCAGATAACATATTTCATTAATCATTGATACCCAGTGTGAATGTAGGGGATGTCTACTCACTACAGCCTGGATTTAATCAGATACATGATACCTTATTATGGATTCCTCCGTATGGCATCGTTTGTACTGGGCTGGCTGTTGCAGCAAAGGCTACGTACAGGTAACTACCAAAATAATGGAAACACCAACATAAAGCGTCTTAATAGGAAGTTGGGGCACCACGAGTTAGAACAGCTTCAATGCACCGTGAAATGGATTCTACATCTGTCTGGAACTCTATTGGAGGGATGCGGCACCATTCTTCCACCAGAAATTCCATCATCTGGTGTTTTGTTGATGGTGGTGGAAACGTCGTTTCAGCCGCCACTCCAGAATCACCAATATGTGTTAAATTGGGTTGAGATCTAGTGACTGAGACGGCCATGGCATATGGTTTACATCGTTTTTATGATCATCAAACCATTCAGTGACCACTCATGCCCTGTAGATGGGGGCGTTGTCATCCTATGGGGGCATAGCTAAGGTAGCCAAAATAATGGCCTGCCCAGCATTTTTATATGTCACCCTAAGCATGATTGGATGTTAATTGCTTAATTAACTCAGGAACCACACCTGTGTGGAAGCACCTACTTTCAATATACTTTGTATCTCGCATTTACTCAAGTGTTTCCATTATTTTGGCAGTTACATATACATGCTGGCTCACCCCAGTTCTCACACCCTCTGGTTGCTGAGTGAGTCTGAGAGATCACCGAAGCCTCTCTGCATAGTTTAATCGTTTCTCTATAATGTGCTCCACATGTTGCCGTGAAGCCAGAGCAATGGGAACATAATAAAAATGGATCCACAAAACACCACCCTGAGAGTGAAGCTGGAAGCTCCCATGGGTGAATGCCTGATACATTCCGCACACAGGGGCCGTGATTTATTTTCGCTGATATTGACACAGTTATTGAGTGAAACTGTATACTACACATGGTACCCTCAATACACCGACTACACGCTAGTCATCTGGCTTCCCTCTGCTAGTTGTTGTTTAACGGCAGCCAGGATAGGAATCTAAATAGCTTTTACCCTGATTTACTGAGTCTGTATATGGGCCAGCACACGCTGAAGGGGCAGAGTGAGTGAGCTGGTGGTTACTATGGTTACCCCGGCGTCTTAAATTAGAAAGCCTGCCCGTGTAATGACAGGGGAAGCACTGCACTCTCTTTCTAATCTACGTCTATTTATTATCTTCGTCGTCATCTAAGTCATCGTGATCATCACACTGTGATGGAATCACACGGGGAAACTATTACCTACGTCAAGCCTGGGCTTTTCCCTGCTACACAAACACGTTCAGTGGTTACTGGTCACACTTTACTGCTTAGTTCATGTCTTTCTAGTATTTCCACCATAGCCTCTAGCCCTCTATATTACCCCCTCCTCCCCCATGACTCTGTACCAGCTTCAGCCCTTCCCTCCCTCTGGTTCATGTATGGTCCTGCACGCGGAGCGCTGGGTGGCGTCGCGTGTGGCTAGCTTGTGGTCCGCTGCAGAGCGCTGTGGTGTGGACGTCAGCGTGCGGCGCTGGTGGATGTGTGGACAGAGAGCTGCTGGCCTCCCGAGAGAGGCCCTCCTGGCGTACCACTTCTCCTTCTTGTCCTCCTGTCTCTGGGCTGTGTGTGGCGCTGCTCCTGCCTCCTGGTCCACCCGTCCCCTCTCCTGAAGGGAAGCCGGACACTCTATGATGGAGGTGGTTTTGTCATCCTACACACAGTCAGACGGCTTCTCCTGCCTTCTTAACGACCCATTTCACTCTGAGAGGAAGTGAAGTCAGACAGGGGCTGAATTAGGGTTGTTTGTGTCATCACACACGGTCATAGTCACTAACATCCCCCAGAAGATAAGAGCGTTTAACAGGGTTATTATTACCGGTGTTTGGTTTGTAGTGATGACACTTTACTCGGGGGGGGGGGGGGGCTTGGACTAGGAATGTATTAGTCATTCTGGTCTGCACGACATGTCCTATCCCGCTGCAATTACTCCATTGTATGTTTACCACCCAAGCAAAGTGTCTAATTCTGTATGTTAAGTCCAACTGAAAGAAGTGTAGGCCTCATTTTAATGGGAACTGTGCATCCCATGTAAGCTCTGTCACTCTTTAACTTATTCCTCTCCTCCTCTTTCCTGCTCTAGGCCCAGATTCTGCTGGACTGTGGAGAAGACAACATTTGTGTTCCTGACTTAAAGCTGGCGGTGCACGGGTGAGTTATTCCAAAAACCCATGAAAGCCACTAGATCAGGAGAATATATCTACTATCTATGATGAACGGTTGAACTATTCACCCAACTATACAGATGAGTCGGCCTTGTTGTCGTCCTGATCTGATGGATCAATAAAGCTGTGTCATGCTCCACCCGTTTGTTTAGTTTACTACTCTGCTTTGGAAACAGGAAGAAGCGCTGGTCCCTGGTCTAGGTGCGAGGATTGGTTGTCAGGCAGCTGGAGGAAAGAGACACGAGAGATGAAAGGGATTTGTTTTGAACGTATGGAGTGGGAGTTGTGGGCGTTTTTGTGGGCGTTTTTCTCCTAAATAACATGCCCCCTTGCTCTCTTTCTGCCCTCTCATGTTCATATTTGTTTGCGCGCTAATTCCATTTCTCTATTGTAAAAGTCGTCTATCACATACCCTGACTGTACAAAACATTATGAACACCTGCTCTTTCTCTGACATAGACTGACCAGGTGAATCCAGGTGAAAGTTATGATCCCTTATTGATGTCACTTATTAAATCCGCTTCAATCAGTGTAGATGAAGGGGAGGAGACAGGTTAAAGAAGCATTTTTAAGCCTTGAGACAATTGAGACATGGATTGTGTTTGTGTGTGTGTGTGTGTGCCATTCAGAGGGTGAAAGACAAAATATTTAAGTGCCTTTGAACGAGGTATGGTACTCTGCTGGGTTTTTCCATGCTTAACAGTTTCCCGTGTGTATCAAGAATGGTCCACCACCCAAAGGACATCTAGACAACTTGACAAAACTGTGTCAAGCATTGGAGTCAACATGGGCCAGCATCCCTGTGGAATGCTTTTGACACCTTGTAGAGTCCATGCCCCGATGAATTGAGGCTGTTCTGAGGGCAAAATGGAAGGGAGGGTGCGCAACGCAATATTAGGGAGGTGTTTGTACACTCAGTGTATACACCAAGATTTTTTTTCTGTTTATTTGTCTGGGGACGAAAGTAATTATGAGTTGAAATAAGGGATTTCAGTTGAGGAAAATCATAATGCATGAACTACTTTCCTTTGGCAATCAGATGATAGTGCTGCGTTCATCTAAATGCTTTGTTTAATAGTAGCTTGGGGCAAGGGGTCAATTATGAAATTCCCAGCATTGTATCCATCAAAATATTTCTACTGTTTTCCTGCCAAAGCACACAACCTGTACCACCAATGCCCCTCAGGAGAGGTTTTAGGTTTTTGTGGGTTCTTCCAATGTATCCCTTTTTGTTTTCTTTAAAGAGCGTGATGGCTGTTGGAGTCTGACTAGGCTGGCTGGCTGGTTGGCCAATAGAAGATCAGTGTTTGAAATATGGTCCATGTTGCTTTCTCTCTCTGCCTGGTTTTATGAGTTCAGCTCTAATTAGAAGCGTCTGTGTGGCCCTCGTGTGGAATTCCTCTCTCATTGTGTTCAGAAAGAGAGTGAGAGATGGAGGAAGAAATGTGGGGAGGGAGAAAGGGAGGGAGTGGGAGGTGTTTTACATTCCTATTCTGTGCTCTAACGCATGTATGACTTTGTTCCTACATTTGAAAAGTTGTGTGTGAGGGGGATGCAGGGGAAGGGGAGGGGAGAGGGAATTTCCTGAGATGAATCTAAGTGTTTTGGGCTGTGTCCCATTTCGAGAGAGATGAAGCACAGATATCAGGCTATAGCAACAGAACATGCAAGTATGTTAGTGACCAGACACTGCTTTATACTGTATGCACTGTGCACACAGCCTTCACAGTTGTCTCTAGTATAATGGCACCCTCTCCCACCTCTTCCGGGGCTTATTTACACTCGGAGACCCGACACCTCTTGACCTGCCGTCTGACCCGATTAGTAATCAATTTCTGTTTTTTTTGGGGCCCTCAGGGACCGGAAGGAAGCGTACCTAGGTGACGACAACTCACTGACCTTGACTTTCAACGCTCGGAACGAGGGTGAAGGAGGGGCCTACGAGGCTGAGCTGTACGTGGTGCTGCCTCCTGAAGCAGACTACAGTGGTATAGCCCGCAATAACGAGGTGAGAGGAACTACCAAACATTCACCTGAACCCAACACTACTATTAGATGTGAAGTAATTTAAGCCAGTCTATTGGCTCATACGACTTGTGATGGTAGATCTATAAGGAACAGGACTGTTATGGAAGTTATGAAAACACCAAATGGAACCAAATGTTTGTTCTTGGTGTTTGATCTGTAGATCTGTATCTATGATTCTTCTTTGTTGTGTTGTAACCAATGACAAACACATATGAATGTATATGGTTCTAAACCAGCACTCTTTCTCCTCGTTCTCTGTCTCTCTTGGTCTCTCTCTCTCCCCTCTCTCTCTCTCTCTCTCTCTCTCTTCTCTCTCTCCCAGAGCCTGACCCAGCTAACCTGTAGCTACGAGACAGAGAACCAGACCCGCTACCTAAGCTGTGACCTGGGCAACCCTATGAAGTCTGGCACCAGCGTAAGTCAAGGATTCATGTTCTGCTTGCCCTTCTGAAGATTGGTCATGAGTAGGGCCAGGACTATTTCCTGGTTAGGTCACATGGTCCTGGCCCTACTCGTAAGCAATACTCTTCATTGGTTCTGATGAGTGTTGATGGCTGGTGGAATAGCTAGTCTAGCCCTCTGAGATCTGTTAAGTGGTAGAAAAGTAATTGAGGCTAGCACAAAATCAATGTTTCCTAGTGTGTGAAGGAAGGGATTGTGTGTCGTCTAGGGGTTGAGTGGTAGAGAACTGAACTGGACAGGAAAGGCTCTCTTTTCATGTCACAGCAGTGTTCAGAGAGGAAGTTCCTGTCCGGGTAGCAAGAAGCTGTTCTACGTCTCTGCTCTGAGCAGAGGTTCCCTCCTAATGTGCCTGACTGCAGAGGAAGACAGTAAAGTGGACATTGGTGGAGAGGTTAAGAAGGTTTTCTGATAGAATGGTTGTATTCAAAGTGTAAACTAAAATTGAAAAACTTTAGTATGCAACAAACATATAGTATAGATCCTGCCATTGTAGTACCCAATGTGCTGAGGATACTGTAGTTTGCCTAGTTTGTCTCTGTAGTGCGTTAGTTATAATACACAATGGCATAGAATGTTAACGAGCAGTATTTTAATTGTTTTTACAGTGCACATTTGCTGTTCGATACACACTCACGCTACACAGTTAAACAGTAAAAGCTCTAAACTCGCTGGAAAACAAAAGGGGCATGAAATTCCAGTTGAAATAAAGGGCAGCAAAACAGAATACTGTAAGCAGGAAGTCCCAGACTGTCTGGACCTGCAGGCCCAGGTGTATTACAGCTGTGTATGTGCCAGCCAGGCAGGCAGGCAGACAGGGAGTACCGGCTGACTGACCGATTGACCCCTGAAGACAACAGAACAGTTGGGAGGAGAGAGAAAGAGAGGACAGGACTGTTATCCTGTCGGGGGACTCTGGCCCCCTGGTTATTATTGTATAACAGAGAGTCTACTCACCGTCGCTGTGGGGTGTTCAAAGCAACACTGGCGGTGAATGCCTGGTGAACACAACCCTGAACTGGGGTGGAGTCAAAATGGTATCAAAATAGTGCACATGTTTCCTAATGCCCTTAAAAGGTTAGCTTTAGATATGTTGGTTGCATCGTCCCCCTTAGACATTTGTGACTCTCTTGCCTCACGTCATGTTGGCATCAAGCCCTTGTCCCTGATCGCATTGCTTCTCCTCATCTGCAGCTGTGGGCAGGCCTGCGCTTCACTGTGCCACGACTGAGGGATACACGCAAGACGGTTCAGTTTGAACTGCAGATCCGCAGGTATGACTCAGTTACATCACCTCTCTAGGCATATGTTTCAGCTGGGACTATAGCTGGACATGTGTTATGTGTCATTGACAAAATAATTGAAGGCTAAACTTGTAGGATACAGACCATTGAAAATACCACAGTACTCCAATATCACCATATAGCTGCAGAGGTGTGTTTTCTCTAATTCATCACCCTCTCTTCCTCTCTCGCTTTCTCTCCACAGTAAAAATGAGAATAATTCCCACAGCGAGGTGGTTCCCTACAAGCTGGAGGTGGTTGTCCAGGCCAATGTTATTTTACAAGGGTGAGTCCAGAGGAAGTCAGAGAGAAGTCCAGGGGTTGGAGGAATCTCTGTGTTAGATTTCCCCCATCAGAGCAAAAACCTTTTGGAACTTCATAAAAGTAGTTTTCTTTTTCTCCCCACACAGTCTCACGCTTTCTCCCCACACAGTCTCACGCTTTCTCCCCACACAGTCTCACGCTTTCTCCCCACACAGTCTCACGCTTTCTCCCCACACAGTCTCACGCTTTCTCCCCACACAGTCTCACGCTTTCTCCCCACACAGTCTCACGCTTTCTCCCCACACAGTCTCACGCTTTCTCCCCACACAGTCTCACGCTTTCTCCCCACACAGTCTCACACTTTCTCCCCACACAGTCTCACGCTTTCTCCCCACACAGTTTCACGCTTTCTCCCCACACAGTCTCACGCTTTCTCCCCACACAGTCTCACGCTTTCTCCCCACACAGTCTCACGCTTTCTCCCCACACAGTCTCACGCTTTCTCCCCACACAGTTTCACGCTTTCTCCCCACACAGTCTCACGCTTTCTCCCCACAGTCTCACGCTTTCTCCCCACACAGTCTCACGCTTTCTCCCCACACAGTCTCACGCTTTCTCCCCACACAGTCTCACGCTTTCTCCCCACACAGTCTCACGCTTTCTCCCCACACAGTCTCACGCTTTCTCCCCACACAGTCTCACGCTTTCTCCCCCACACAGTCTCACGCTTTCTCCCCCACACAGTCTCACGCTTTCTCCCCACACAGTCTCACGCTTTCTCCCCACACAGTCTCACGCTTTCTCCCCACACAGTCTCACGCTTTCTCCCCACACAGTCTCACGCTTTCTCCCCACACAGTCTCACGCTTTCTCCCCACACAGTCTCACGCTTTCTCCCCACACAGTCTCACGCTTTCTCCCCCACACAGTCTCACGCTTTCTCCCCCACACAGTCTCACGCTTTCTCCCCACACAGTCTCACGCTTTCTCCCCACACAGTCTCACGCTTTCTCCCCACACAGTCTCACGCTTTCTCCCCACACAGTTTCACGCTTTCTCCCCACACAGTCTCACGCTTTCTCCCCACACAGTCTCACGCTTTCTCCCCACACAGTCTCACGCTTTCTCCCCACACAGTCTCACGCTTTCTCCCCACACAGTCTCACGCTTTCTCCCCACACAGTCTCACGCTTTCTCCCCACACAGTCTCACGCTTTCTCCCCACACAGTCTTACACTTTCTTTTCCCTCTCTTTTGAAGAGTCTCCCGGCCAGACAAGGTCTTCTTCCCTCCCCCCAACTGGAAGGTGTCCAAGAGCCCCCAGGTGGAGCAGGACATCGGGCCTGCAGTCCAACACGTCTATGAGGTAAGGAGTTAAAGGGTTAGGGTTAGGATTAGGATTAAGGTTAGGTTGGGAAGATCCAATGGAACATTCAATGCATAGACAAAGGGGAATGCAGCCAAACCGGGAGTGGACGTTCCCTTTTTTCAATGTAAGGAGCTAGAGCCAGAGGCCCTCCAGGAGGATAGCTGTTAGCTGGCTGGACAGACTCATCAGGATGTAGTATGGCAGAGAGTTCTATATAGCAGACTCTGGCCTTAAGCAGGTCTGTAGCAGCAGGCAGTACTTCGCAGACACTAACTTTTTTGTAGAAGCAGACTAGACCAGACACTAACCTTTGTGTAGAAGCAGACCAGACCAGACACTAACCTTTGTATAGAAGCAGACCAGACCAGACACTAACCTTTGTATAGAAGCAGACCAGACCAGACCAGACACTAACCTTTGTGTAGAAGCAGACCAGACCAGACACTAACCTTTGTGTAGAAGCAGACCAGACCAGACACTAACCTTTGTGTAGAAGCAGACCAGACCAGACACTAACCTTTGTATAGAAGCAGACCAGACACTAACCTTTGTGTAGAAGCAGACCAGACCAGACACTAACCTTTGTGTAGAAGCAGACCAGACCAGACACTAACCTTTGTGTAGAAGCAGACCAGACCAGACACTAACCTTTGTATAGAAGCAGACCAGACCAGACACTAACCTTTGTGTAGAAGCAGACCAGACCAGACACTAACCTTTGTGTAGAAGCAGACCAGACACTACTTGCTGGGGCTAAAGAGAAGTCAAAGGAGAAAGAAGAAAGAGAAGAGACACATTCCAGGAAGCACAGGGATTTGTTTTGAGCTTTACATCATTACAGGTCTAACTCAATTTGTAAGGACAACCTAGTCTCCCGTGATAGACATCACACCGGGCCACCTTTCACATAACAGGAAGAAAAACAGTGCTGAAATTTAGATGACATCACACCAACATGCCATTTCCTGGAAGTCTGGGTCAAACCAGAACGGGTTAATTTTTAGCAAAGACTAGCTGGGGGGTTATATGCGTGTAATATTCTTTTAACTAATTGCTCTCTTTTTCTCTTTCCTTCCGTCTCTCTCTCCCTTTCTCCCTCGTTCTTCCCCCTGTCTGTCAGCTGGTGAACAAAGGCCCCAGTGGTATTAGCCACACGGTGCTTCAGCTCAGTTGTCCTCTCAGTGTTCAGGGACAGGGTCTCCTCTACCCTCTGGAGATCTCTACTGAGGGCCCCCTCAACTGCACCACCAACCACTCCATCAACTACATGCAGCTCAAGGTGAGCAATCAATCATTGGAATGTCTTTTGATGTATGACAGGGAAAAGTTATTTGAATGTCTATGTTAAAAGTATGTTGTTTACACTTTTGCAAGGGTATAGCAAGTCTTGAACTCATTGTCTCTCACGGTCAACACACACACACACACACACACACACACACACACACACACACACACACACACACACACACACACACACACACACACACCCTCACCCTCCCTTCTCAGGGTCACATGAGGCTGACAGACATCTGTGTGAGGCTAGAACACTTCAGAGAGACGGGCACTGTGAAGATGTCCCACAGGTTCTAATTCAGTGTGTGATTAACAGTCTCTACACCCACCTCCACCCTCCCTGCCCAGCCAGCCCCACCCAGGACACCATCCCCACTAACACTTTGATCTCTCTGCACTTCCCTCAGCTCAGCACAGCTTGATGAACCTCTTCTGTACCGATACACTCAACTTCTAACGTTAGGTCCCCTTCTGCAGGGTTTAAGCCTCGGGTTTTTCATGGGAACAGATGACTCTTGGGTAGTCGCTTGTTTCTGTTTCAAATTTCTAACTGGCCAGATGCTGAGATGAGGCCGAAGAGGTTTCCCATTTAGCTGAGATCTGATTTCCTCTATGGGAAACCATGTGAATGAGACCTCACTTTCACTAGATTAATGACGAGGATAATGATGGGTCACTAACGTCACTCCCAATATTGACAGAAAGGGTGGCCTGCTCGTCTCTCATGGGTGAGGTCTCTGTCTGTAATGGGTGGTGTATGTTCTTTCCCTCGGTCTCCTCAGCTCCAGCAGTCGTCCACAGAGCAGCCTCCCCTACTTGTGCCCGGTCAGGATCACCACATCGAGAGGAGAGACGTCCACAGAGACCAGCTGGCTGAGCACACTAACCTGGTGAGGCCCTTAGCAAGGACAGATGGCGAGAGTTATTGGAACAGTGTGCCATTAATGCAACTGGCTTTTTGAGTGATGAGTAGAGCTTGTTGTTGCCTCTGGTGGTATTTCATGTTGTCAAATAGTTCAAATAAACAGGACAAGTGGATGGAAGTGACTAGGGACTTTCCTTCGGAATAGAGCTGAGATGGAGGGTTGAACCTCTGCCTCTCTGCTCCTCTGAGTTGCCTGAAGCCATGGCATGTATTGATCTGGGACAGTGGCTCTGGCCCTGCTCTTGGAAAGCCTCCTGGGATTGACTAATGAGGTTATAATGTAATTGAGAGGAAGGGGTCAGAGGGTGTGGGGTGGTGGAGGTCCCACTGTGGTGATTAACATTAAAGGGCTGCAGGGAGACTGGGAGGGGTGGAGCTGGGGTAGTAGGGACATGGAAATAAGGGGATCTGTGGGACCAGGGGCATGATGCGCTGGTTAGTTCACACACCGCCCTCTAATTTTCCACTCCGTGGTGTTGTTAGTGTGAGTACCACTGCCCCTGGCACACACTGGCCCTATTGATCCAAGCAGGACCAGGACCAGGTAGCTCTCCCTCTGTTCTCCCTCTCATTGGTCTGTCACTACTCAGAGTGGTGAAAGAGGTCTTTGTCCCCCCCCGCCTGTCGCTCTTAACCGCCCCTCGTTTATCAAGCCTGCCGGATGACACGTTTCTATAAAGGCTGCCATTCTTTGTTTCACTCTTAGCATTTCAGTTTCTATGCTGAGTTGGAACTAAGGACAGACGTCTCTGTTAAAAAATATATTTCAAGAGAACGTGTGTTAGTGGTCAGAGCTGTGCATAATGCCGTTGTATAGGCCCTTGATTGAATCTGGTTGTAGTAGGGGACTGGTAAATGAGAGAGACCCCTCGCTATGGCTGGCCTTGTCCTAGAAAACCTGTAAATGAAGTAGCACTGTGAGCTTGGTCTCTAAATGGCTATTAGAACAATCTAGGAAAATGTAGATTGAATTATTGTTTACATTCATGTCACACACTAGCTGCCATTGTAAACTTCAACACACACACTGCAGGTCTATTATATAGCCAGTCACTGCTGTTCTACTCATTGTGGGAACAGAAGCTTCCCTCCCAGCTCCTGTCCCTGACCTCAGCCCCTGACCTCAGCCATCCCACTAGGGAGGATCTGGCACTCTACCATATCCAAATGGACCATTTCCACAGGCCCACCAGAATCCCTTAGCCTCCTCCAGCCTCAGAGAGTTTCCCCAAGCCTCCACCAGCCTCAGTTAGCCTCCAGTTTTAATCAAGTGTAATATTTTGGAAACAATTGTCTGACTTGTTGGACTAGGCCTCAGTATCCTGGGGCATCGGGGAGGTACAGGACAGGAGGAGGAATTAAACAGATATACCCCCTGTCTGTCTGTAACTGTAATGCCGTTATTAAGCCTGTCTTAACTGTAAGGCCCTGAGGGAGGTTCCAGGCAGTAGGGTAGGTACTGAGTTGTGTACTACACCCTCTCCTCCTGCGTTCGTTTGCCCTCCTTGGCTCTTGGCTTAATAGGCAAACTAATTCGCTCCCGCAGGAAGCCCACCAAAACCGCCCAATCCGGGGTGGTCTGTCTAACACGCCAGCATTAAAAGTCAGTTTGTGGAGGTTTACAATGCAAAGCGCCCAGCTACCATTATGAGGATTTAATTAAGATTGTGTATTCTAACAGTCTTGTGAAAAGGGAGCTGGTGGTTGGGCAATAATGTTGAGTGTCGACTGCATGCTGGATTTTTACAGTCTCATGACATTCACTCAGTCTTTCTAATTGGAAGCAGCCTTGCATTGGGATCATAACATTGACCTCTTTGTTCTATTTATTTGGCCTGCAGAGTGAACATTGCCCTTACTGCTCTTCCCACCCACCTTCTCCCTGTCTACTGACCTTCACGTCACTTTTTAATTCATGCACTTACAGTAATTACTGTTAAGTTAAGCCTGACAGAATGTCAAATTAAGTTTGTTTTGTAGCCGTTTGGTTTTCCTTGCTGAGGACAGCAAGTTTTTGCATGGCATATCTCAAATGATGGCATATTTTATGTAATTTGTTAAGCCTTAACACTCTCTCTCTTCCTCCCTCCTTCTCCCTCTCTCTCTTCCTCCCTCCCTCTCTCCCTCTAGTCCTGCTCTAATGTAGAATGCTGGACGCTGCAGTGTGACGTGGGTCTTCTGGAGAAGGGGACCAGCGCCATCCTCAAAGTGCGCTCACGCATCTGGGCTGAGACCTTCATCGAGGTACCGTATGGACTGGAGATGAAACCAACCACTCTGCATACAATTGCTCCACTACATACCTTTTTACTATGGCGATTGAAGAGTGGATCTTAGTTAGGTTCAGATCCAGAGATTTAAACCAACTTGCTGAGCTACTGGCCTCCTCTCAAACTCACTACACATGCAGATGCATGTTTCTACCAGATGACACTGGCACTGATTGCATGAGACGGACTGTCTCCGTTCACGTTGTCGTCTGTGTATTTTCTCATGTCAAGGTTTGGCTGAGTATAAGCAGAATGATTCCTTTAAGCCCCTACAAAGGAAAAATCAACACTCAAAACCTCAAATTCAAGACTGTGAAAGATGAATGACCAGTCAGACTCACACATGTGATTGTATTGACTAGATGTCAGTATTAATGCTAGCTCAGAGCTAAACTCTGCCAGTGTGTACTGTCCCAAATAGTTGGCCCAAATGAAGGGAAAGTGGTAGCTAACAGAGAGTATAATTCAAATCTGATTTCAATAGTCGTGTGTGTGTGTGTGTGTGTGTGTGTGTGTGTGTGTGTGTGTGTGTGTGTGTGTGTGTGTGTGTGTGTGTGTGTGTGTAGTGTTTTAGCTGGATGGTATCTGTCCACAGAAGCAGTTTTGAGAGACCTTACACACAAAGCCTATGTGTAAGTGCATTGAAAATTCATTAGCTGGTGGTCGTGGCTTCTCATAGGATTGGAATGTCAGAGGGGTTTTGTGAGAGACAGCCGGTCTGATAGAGTTGCATCTCTCTGTAGCACGTGACCGCCACCTACTGGATACAAGACAAAGTGCATCCATTACCAGTCCACACTCTAGCCTCGCTAACACATATACAAGCTGCAATTTCCCAGTACTCCTACACAAATTATTTGCAGAGTCACAATGAATATCCAATCTGATCCAGTCCCTGTTGTTTTGCTTCCATCCTCAGAGGGCATACAAAGGGTATGTGCTTGAGTGCCTGGCAAGATTCAGTGTGATCAAGATGCCCTATGCCATCTTACCCAAGGAGCTACCAAGTGGATCTAAAAAGGTAGGTCTATATGCAATACACCCATGTTACCAAACCCCTCTATGTGTTACTGTATTGTTAGTCATGCATTACCATACAGTATGCCAAAGTTTTGCACATCACTCCGCTGTTGGGAAACTGCAGGAAGCCTGGAATCGAGGCTATTATAGTATAAGTGGTGGTCATGACTAATTCTCTGCCCCCTCCTCAGGTGGTGACCCCGGTGGTGTGGAACAAGCCGGACAGCCAGTACTCTGTGCCAATGTGGATCATCATCTTGGCCATACTAGCTGGACTTCTGCTGCTGGCACTGGTGATTTACGTCCTGTACAAAGTGAGTGGTCAGGATGGTGCTGATGTTAACATCAGGCAGAGTGGGCAGTTTCCATCTCTTAAGAACGTCCCGTATTTGCCTTTATAACTAAGACTTATTAGTCTCAGGCCAAACTCCATCTTGCTCTTAGCTCAGCCTTCTCTAGGCCTAAATGTAAGGTTGGCTGGAGAGACTAGAACCTCATTGACATATGAAGATTTGAGAGGATGTTATAAATACTATATTCAGTTCAAACTTTTTCTGTCTTTTTTCTTTCCCCCTCCCAGCTTGGCTTCTTCAAGAGGTCGCTACCCTACGGCACGGCTATGGAGAAGGCCCAACTCAAGCCCCATGCTACGTCTGAGGCCTAAACACCACAGAAGGATTAAAACAAGCTACTTTGTTGTCAAAGAACCAAAGAAACCTAGATACCCACATGATTGCAACAGAGAAACATGGTTCATTTAAATGTCCAGAGAGGATCAGACTGCAGTTGAAGAGTGAGGAAGAGGAGGAGAAAAGACCACTGGAACTCCACTGTACTGCACTAGAGGAAGAAAACCCTAAGAACTCCAAACCAAATGAATGTTTCTAATTTAATATGTGTTGTTTTGTTTGTTGTCGTCGATCGCCAAGATGAACTTCAGTGTCAGACAAACAGGCCTTAGCCTTACTGATCCTATTTGAGTTGAAGTCCAAGACTAGTGACTACAGAAGAAGGAGAATAGGAGCCCTTGATAAGCCCAGGAGGGAGGAAGACACTTGGTTTCTCCCTCCACATCTTTTAAAATAGCTTTTACTTCTCTTGGATCCTTGTGAAAGATAATAATGTTTAAGTCTTTTTAACTGCCTTCGTTTTGGTGCTAAAAAAGTACACACGTTGTGCTCAGTGTTTCAAACGGGATGGCCACATCTTTCTTCTGGTGTTTAGGGGAGTGAATACCTCTCTCTTCCTTTTTGTAGCATTAAAGAATCACAGCTGATACTTTCCCCACCAAAGACCTGGAAACTGCATGATCAGGGCTTCTACCATAGACAGATGATTGTGTCTGTCTCATGTCGCCAAACTCTCTACACTTTGACTTTTTACCTATGAACATTTCTACCAAAGATTTTTTACAGTCTCATCTGTTATTGTTTTATGTAAGATGTAAGTGCAGCCCAAGTGCTCCAGTAATGTTTGTCAGGTTTAGATAAAACAGAGGAGCCTATCAACATGGCTTCTGCCCCCTTCTGAGTGGTGGACATGCAGTGCTTGGTTCAGTTGTTTTGCACACAAAGGAAATCTACTGATGACTAACAAGATGCCAAAAACAGACAGGATACTGACTGACTGATCTTCCTTTGAGTTTGACATGAACTCTTACTGATCATGTCATGTTGATCCATGTTCATTGTGACAAATGAAAGCATTGCCTCAAAGTCATCTGGGACTTGACTGGATCCACCACCATGGGCCTGTGAGATAGATCTCACTAACAGCTTGAAACAGTGTGGTGCTTTGCCAGAACTCTGGCTGGTGACTTGTAAGCAAGGTTGTCCAGACTTTGCTTGTGCTGCAAGAGGCAGTATGGAAATTGGGTTGAAGCAAAGGCCATCCAGGTATATCCACAGCCTTGGTGTGTAATGATGTCTTGAAAGTCAATATATACCTATTGTATGTTGCCAACAGAGATCAGGGAAGTTGCAGTACATTCTGAGTGGGTTGCTAGCAGGTCAGGGCTCATTCCACGTGAGTGTCAGGGAAACGGCCAAATGTCCAGTCCCTACACATTTGACCTCGATCTTAGTGTGCTGCGAGCATCTTCACTTCGGTAGATTGTTTTATTTTATTTGATGCCCTTATGGATAAAGAGAACTGACCATGAGTACCAAATGCACTCCCAACACAATGCTGCAGCTTCACCCAGGGACTGAAAATATGTGGGGTTCATTTATTTGTCATGTCTTTATGTAAATAGTCTCTGCCTGAGAGAGGTGTGTGTGTGTGTGCTGGACTGTGTGTGACTTCATGTGTGCATGTTCCTGTCTGTGTATGTTTTTCGTGTCAATCAGAGAGATCTTTCCCATTGCTAAGTCCGCTCCTTCCTCCCTTGCATCACTAGAGAAGAGTAGACTTGTCCAGCAGTAATGCTGATCATCGTGCCACTACAATTTGTGCTCAGGATAGGTTGAGACTGCTGTTTAGGACAGCTAGGACCAGAGTAGCTATTCATTTAATGCAATAGAGAGACTACGATGCACATGCATGTACATACATGTCTGTACTGTAAAATCAGTTTGTGCCTCTTGTAAAGGAATAGCAACTGGGCATTGGGAACAAAAATCAACTTGTTTGTACGTGCAATATTATTTACTCTGGTTAATATCGTTTTTCGTTTTTTGTTGTTGTTGCAGTTTTTGTTATTTTCTTTGGTTTTGTTCCGGAGGAGTTGTGCTAAACCCATTGTATCTACCATCTAGTGATGAGTGTGAGATATCAACCATACATAAACTGTTCTCGTGGTCGGAACGTTATGGTCAGATTTTTTCTCTCTAGGTTTTTCCACGTTTTGACCAATTACATTTTGCTCCACCACTATAACTAGCCAATCTTTAGTATCAATATTTTAGATATCAGTGGTAAAAAAAATATATAATGACCTCCATCAAACCTCTGAGTTGAACTCGAGTTGGCCTATGTTACTTGTGTGATAATGTATGTGCAGTTCAATTGTATCAGCTATCTAAACACAGCCATAGTGTTACATATATGTCTTTATCTGCGATGCCCCATGGGTGATATTGGTGATTTCATTCTGCGATTAGGCTTTTCATGAAAGCTTTTATCAAGACTCATGGTGCAAAGACTGTTAATGCCACTCAGTGGATTCATTTTACACGTGTAATATTGTTTTGAACAGTATTTGTATGATGGTAGTGTCCAGACTGAAATTTCAACCTAGGGTTATTTATATGTTGAGGATGTTTTAAACATAATCCTCTGTGGTTACAGCAGGAGACTACACTGGGTTTATCCTTGTTTTTCTAAATGTCTTCTAGGCCCCATTTTAATATTTTTTTCTCCTTTTTACCAAAGTTGTAAATATATTTCTGACAAGGAGAATGTTTTTAGATCCAATAAAAAATAATTGCTTGTTGTGAAATTTACTCTCCTCATATTGGGGGGCTGTTAGTCTTTCAGTGATCATTTGTATCTTATTTTATGGTTTGCATTTCCAATAAAAACATACATTTTTACAAACTCTTGACTTCATGCTTTGATTGAATACACATCATTCTGAAAATAATTTATTTAGAAAAAATAAACGTACATGGTATGAAATGTTTTACAGATTTGTGTATGCGTTCTGGCAACATAGCTGATTGCTAAACTATTTATTGTACATGAAAATTGTATTACAAAGTGGAAAAAGGTCAAAACAAACACTCCATAACTACATGCTATAGCATATATCTGCTCTACTGTATGTGCTTATGTAGACGGGTTACACCTCGATCGTGTGCCTTGCAGCATTGCGTTGCAGAGGCAGTGCGTTCTGTGTGGTCCCTACGTTGGATTTATCGAACGTATGCGCCGAACTGTATGCGTATACGGGTTGACAGAAATGGTAGCAGAAGATGAATGTTGAACTACGTTGCACACGTCCAGATGATGCTGCGTACTATTTTGTGCAAAACACAATCGGTGTGATCAAGGCGTTAGCTAACAACGTCATGAAAACGATGCACACGCGTCAATGGGGCAGAAGTCTGTGTTGTGATTCTGGATGGCCAGATAGCTAGCAACAATGACAAGAAGCTGCCAGTGGGAATCGTAGGTGGCTCGTTTCATCTTGTTCTTGATACCATGTCTTGTTTTGAGGTGTTTTGACCGATGTCACATCTATGCTAATATGGCAAAAATTCGCTAGCTAGCTAACCAACAACTGTAACGATGTATTTGAGAGAGAAGTGCTCATTGTGCAAATGTATTTGTTTTCAAAAAACATTGGAGACTAAATATAGTTTACATGTTGTCAACAATCTCAGCCAACACCGCCTCGTTTGCCCCAACCCGTACATGGCACTTGTAAAACCATAGTCTGCTATACATATGATCGTATAAATAACGGCTAATGCCAAATATATGCCCTTCTTCCTCCGGAGTGTAGTGTTGCGTCACAGCACGCAAAACGATCAGAAACAGCAGTCGCAGGACCAGCAACATCTCTGGTAAGGCACTAGGGGTCACTAGATACTGCCAGTCGGATCCCTCCTCAGGTCCTAGTCACTTGATTAGCAGTCCAAACAGCAACTTCTCTTGAATGCTCTCTGTGTGATACTGAACAGCCCAGAAACATCCACAGTCCTCCATTCTTGACACCAGACATGTACATGAGTCTATAGAAGAGCTTGCATGTGGATTAGTATGACCATGGAGGTGTAATCCCCTGCCAAACTCTTATTCACAGGCTGTGTTATAGACCGTCTTTATACACAGAGATATGTAGATATAGTCCTTATACACGGGTCTGGTTCAGCTCTCAGCGCTCCATTCCCCTGGACAGTTGTGTCAGTTTGCGCTGGTTGTCGATCACTTCAAAGTTCTGAACATAGTGGCGGATGTTGCTAGGATTCCGGAGAGGGAGGGACTGCTCAGAATCTGGACAAGCGACAAAGAGGGAGATTGTTTCTTAACACCTAACACAGAAGAGCTACATTTACTTCATCTCATTTGAAGCTCTGAGTAGAAAGTGAGTTAAGCGTTGAGGCATAGCTTACATGTGGACACCCGAATGGAAGGCGCCTCCAGAAACATTCTGTCTGCGAGTCCCTTCTGAGGTGAGGAA
Source organism: Salmo trutta (assembly GCF_901001165.1). Lineage (NCBI taxonomy): Eukaryota > Metazoa > Chordata > Actinopteri > Salmoniformes > Salmonidae > Salmo > Salmo trutta. The sequence continues at coordinate 13,458,217 of NC_042986.1, read as the reverse complement.
GGCACTGCGGGACAAAGAACCATCGAGTGTGAACACCATGCCCCAACATCGTCCTTATTCCATTATTTTCTACAACTTTTTCATTTTGCTGTCTTACCGTAAGGTGTGCTTCGGCACCCTCGAACGATCTTCACTGTCTTGGCAATCATGCGCTGAAACAGTGGAGAGAAAAGGTGGCTTATTTAGCCAATAGTGTACAAGACAAAAAGAGAAGACATAACTTGGGTAAGGGCTGATGTAAGAATTTGATATTTAGGCTAGACAACTCACCATTTTCTCAAAATTGACCAGTTTTTCCGTGTAGTTCTTGTTTCCCTCATGGATGAATGTCATGTCTAGAGGAACATAATGGTTCAGTATAGGGCCATGTAGACTTTACTCAGGTATTGAATGTTACATCTATCATACGAGGTTTCTAACAAAGCAGTATTACCTTTTAGTAGCAGAGGCATGAAGGGGATGTAGGGAGGACTGAGCTTCGCCACAGCCAGTCTGTAGGCTCTGTGGTTACGCGACGGATCCTGACACATTAAGAGAAAGACACACACTTCTCCATTAGCTCTAGTTAGAAAGGAAATATAGGCCCATATTACGAAGGGAGGAAAACATGATTCATACACACAGTGGAAATGAGGGGGAGGGATTGACAAGTGGCCTGTGATGTCACCTGTTGTTATCTATGACATTTAGTGGAACACTTTGTTATAAAGCTTGTAAGCGTGTACACATGAACTCACTCACCATTAACCTCTCGTAGGCACAATAGACCCTTTTCGTCTTACTCGGCACTCTCTGTCAACAACAACAACTGTTACTCCTCTGATATCCATTTCACATATGTTAGAAATAAAATACATTGTTATTATAAGCGATCCTAAAAATGTAGGTCACTGTCCCGAGCAGGCCTCACCTCCCAGGTCTTGTAAAGTCTCTGTACAGCACTGTTGCTTAGACCAAACATCACAGCAAAGAACGAGTTGAGGTTTTTCTGCTCCTTCAACCTGAAACAGGAAACACAGCCAGTAAGAGCTGTGGGAAGACTAAACATATACATTACCAAAATGGTTATTAGAGCACCAGTGTCTACAGACATGACCAATATTTTAACTGGATATGGAAACATTATTTCTGCTGGTATGTTGAATATTTGTTGTATATAGTGTGTTATTGTACAAAATCACCAATATAGTATAATGCTCTATAGGGATATTTACCCCTAAGATAACATAGTCATTAATCTGCACGTTAAAAGGTAAACTGGGTCTTAATTTAAGTGAGACTCACATGGCGGCCATCTTGATGAACTTCTTCAGCAGCATGGCTCTCTTCATCAGGTCAGCACACAGACACACCTCCGTCACCACCCAGTACTGCACCTCGTTGAAGCGATGCACAAAACGCTCCAGGTTAGCTGTGGTGGCGCCTGGGAATTTATGTCGCCCAAATATATAGTACACTAGTTCCACCTGGTGGGAGAGACACAGTCATTTACCATCCATATGTACTGTGACACACTAAACACAGATCCAAAGTATTTGTATGTACCCAAATATATCAAGCAACCATCCAATGGACTAAACCTTCAATTTGGCATAACATTTGAACTTGACTTGAACTTGATTTCCTTGTCAAAGTGCTATTTTGACATCAGTGGGTCAACCTGGTTAAATAAACTTGCATAAAAAGAGGTGTGTGTCAGATGAACACGTGGCCAATAGAGGGAGTAGTGTGTCAGGTGAGGAGTCGACCTGATGACTGATATGACGCTGCAGTAACAGTTACCAGAGAGAGGATGACTTAGACACATGCCTGAGTGACAGATAGCAAATCCTTTAGGCCTGTTTATACCTGGTGCTAACATGTGTCCTGTGCCCACTTTTTCAGACAGGTGTAGACAATTCAAATACATTTTGTTAACTGATTGTGATCAGTTCATTCGTCCTGACAAGATCAGGACGAATGATGCAGGTTAGAGTTTAAACAGGGCTATTGTTGTTCTGAGACAGACGGAGACAGCTCACATCTGAGTCACCAGGCCTTGTCAAACCAGCTACCCACCACAGTGCATACCCACATGTGAGATAGATGTCATACCCTTAATAGACATGTACATTTGAGTCATTTAGCAGATGCTGTTATCCAGAGCGACTTACAGTAGTAGTGATTGCATACATTTTCAAACTTTTATTATTAACTAAGCCCCTTATTCAGGGAAATGGGGCATACTGGTGATTCTCGGTATTTAAAGCTGGGTAGCAAATGATCCCACTCAAGCGCCCATTGCAAGCATACGTCACAGTTTCTCCACTTTTAACTCTTATCCTGCTGGTCCCAAATCCATAACTTCCACTCCATAACATTGGCAAAGCTCCAGCATGGGCTCACCTCATTTCCTTCCTTACCTCATGCATGGCGGTAAACAGTTCCCAGTCGTAGTTGGTGAGCTGGCTGGCGATGTCCTTGGAACACATCTGCTCCAATGTGTCAATGGTGCTCTGATCAGGGCCCTGTTGTTCCTTCAGGGGCGTCTGTCAAGGTGCCAGAGAACAATCACCATAAATAATGCCATGAAATCACACAAATATCTATGAATGGTATGCTATGATGACAGTCTGGGGAGGTTTTTCTCTGATTCACCATGCAGTGTAGTTCTTAAGTCATAGATAAGTTATATATGGTCATCTCAGCACCCATGAGAGACTATAGAGTAGGTGTAGATTATAGGTGATGAGGGGAGGGTAGGACTCACCAGCTGTTCCACCTGGCTGGCAGTGCAGAGGAACAGTCTCTCATTCAGCCCCAGAGAGGTGTGGACTGCTGTGGCGTCCAGCTTCAGCTGAGCCCTGTCTATGATACAGCAAAGACAAACCCTTTAACACACAATACCTCAGAGACACACATCCCAACTTAACATCAACACTCACTGAGAGTTACACACTCTCTCAACAAAACTCAATCTCAAATGACATGTTACAAGACATTAACATGCACATATACAACATCGTAAAGTTATGAATATAACGGCTCTTGCCTGAAGGAGGGAGTATTGTACCAAGTGTACAAACTGAAAGGGAAATAATGAATATCCTGTACAGCCGTATCTTAGAAAAGGGCTTCATATTGCTTCCAGATGACATGGAAAAAGAAAGAATAGCCCCGCACCTCCCATGGAGTTCATTTTGACCAGGACGTGGTCTCCTCCTGGGTTTACCAGCGATGACATCATTTCCTGAACAGAGGTGTTCACCGGCAGCATCAGAGTGATTGACGTATGGTCTGGCCGGAAGATCTCATACAATACTAGGAGAGAAAACACAGAGACATGGGAAATGAAGTTAAGCATTAAAGGCCCAGTGCAGTCAAAAATGTGATTGTCCTGTGTTTTATATATAGTTCCATACTATGAGGTTGGAATAATACTGTGAAATTATGAAAATAATGATAATGCCCTTTTAGTGTAAGAGCTGTTTTAAAAGACCACCTGAAATTTCAGCCTGTTTTGGTGGGATGGAGTTTTAGCCTGCCTAGTGAAATCCTCAGGTTGTAAATTAGTTAAAAGACCAATAAGAAAGAGAGTTCCAAACCTCTGTCAATAACAGCTAGTTTTCAGTTTTCCCCTCCCCACTCCCAGACAGTCCCCACTCCCAGACAGTCCCCACTCCCAGACACTCCCAGAAATTGTACTTTGTTAAGAAGCTATTTTTGACAATTTTAATAATTTTAAACAATCACAGTAAGGTACTTAATTTTTACCCAGAAATGATTTGATATTGAGATTTAAAAAACCAGCTGCATTGGACATTTAAAACAAAGTATAGCAACAACCATTAACATTGATCCATCTGTAAGTGCATTTCATGGTTACAGTGGGCTGCCAATGGTTAACCAATAGTTAATAAACAGAAAAAAAGGCAAATTGTGCATTTTGTGTCATTATAGAAAAGGCATAGTCATTACCATGCTATTCATGACATAGTTATTACCATGCTATGGTAGTAGTAGTCTCACTGACCTTTGTCCTTTGATCTGATTGGCAGACACTTCCCCACTGGCTCCTCACAACTGGAAAACCAGTCAAACTGATGGTTAAGCTAATGGAAACAAACAGTAGACAGAGTAAGTCAGCCACAAGAGTGACTTTTCATTTCTCTGTGTTTTTTATGCTTTTAACGTTTTATCTTTTGGCTCCAGCAGCTCTGAAGACTAACATGCCGTGTTATAAAGGTTGGAGTTATATTGTGTCTTCTGCTATCTCCCAATCTGTCTAAGTAAAGAGAGCATGTCATGTGGTAATAAACAGAGATGCAGATGTATTTCTGTGTGCAAGAATGACCTTTATAAGCCTTTATTAATGTGGTTCAACTTACCCTTGTCAGTGACCCGAGTTCATTCTCAAGCCTGGGAAGATATTGAAAAATACAAAAATGATAGTAACCTAATTCAAATCTCAAATCCAGATTCCAGAAATACTCTTATTGGCTTGGTTACAAAACTACATCATGTTATCAATATGACTGTAAAGGAAAGAACATGACTTTTGCTTTTGTTTCACATTCCTGTGAGTACAAGGCTTATATCCATACCATACTATATTGAACTTTGACCTCCATTATTCACCGTATGGGCCCAAAAGTTGTATATTTCAGATACACTCTGGCGAAAGGGGCGGCAGGTAGCCTAGTGGTTAGAGTGTTGGACTTGTAACTGAAAGGTTGCAAGATTGAATCCCCGAGCTGACGAGGTACAAATCTGTCATTCTGCCCCTGAACAAGCCAGTTAACCCACTGTTCCTAGGCCGTCATTGAAAATAAGAATTTGTTCTGAACTGACTTGCCTAGTTAAATAAAGGTCAAATAAATAGAAATGTATTACTACTCACACTCTGGTTCTCCTCCTGTCTCTGAGCTGCTCCCTCAGCATACTGGACAGACGGGAGTCACCTGCCACCTCCTCCCCCAGCCTCTGTCATGCATAGAAACACTATGTATAAACACTGAATGTATATAGTATTTTTATGGTCACAACACACAGAAACAACACACAGGCCACGATTCAATACAATATACTGCACAATTTACTGTATAACAGATTTTTCAGAACGTGATATTTGGATAACATTGATCATTGAACATCTGCTATTTTTTATACTCTATATTTTTTTATACTCTATATCTATACTACATATATAATCTATGAATATGTGTTTGGTTATAGAGAATCCCACTACCCCCTTCACTCACCTCCAGGAAGTCTACAGCGATGGGGTCATCTTTGAGCAGCTGGCCGAACACCGCCACCCACTGGCAAATCAACTTCACTATCTTCTGCTTGGTGTTGAGGGCATAGGCTGCTTTCTCCAGATCTGAGCCCTCAGAAGGCTCGGCATGGTAGGTGCACTCAGGGATAAGGAAGAGAACTAACACATCTGAACAACAGCTTAACACAGCTATTCTAGACCTAGACCACTGTCTGAGGTGCTTTCGACTGAAGCTGGATGCTTTGGTTTAATTATGGTCATTTGTTTTATTTATTTAATTTAATAACATTTAAACGTTTAATTTGTTTTTCGGTACACAGATTCAAAATACTCCCGCAAATGTTGTTTATGTGATCCTCTTAGAGACTAAGTGTAAGTAAATAGAAATAGACACAGCTTAGGACATCATCATCATCATCACACAACCACTACCACCACCGTCATCATCATCACCACCATCATCATAATCATCCAAAGGATATTGGTGTTGCAGGGCCGGGCAAAGCTGGCTGGAGGGCATGAAGACCCTGTGGGTTAGCAGGAAGTCGCTCACACAGGGATCTGTGGGCACAGACAGAACAACACATAACTCACTAACAAGGACTAATGGCACTCTGTGTCCCTCCACTTTGTGTCCCGTCCACTTCCTCCCTGAAAAACACAGGCGCAATGAGTCATCTGATGGCCTTTAGTGAGCGGATATAAAATACATTTCCAGGAATGTGCCTGGCCTGATTCTGCCTGTTCTTTTCTGTCTTTGTTGGCTGTTTCATGTGAGTGACCAAAACAAACCAGAAATGATCTTTAAAGTTTGGCTGAGGATTCAGATGTGAAGCTACTGTATGGTCATCCTGGTACAGTATAGTGTGTTTTGTATTTGTATTTATTATTATGGATCCCCACTCTTCCTGGGGTCCGGCAGAATTAAGGCATTTATACAATTTAAAAAACATTACAATACATTCATTACAGAATTAACAACACACTGAGTGTGTGCCCTCAGGCCCATACTCCACTACCACATATCTACAACACAAAATCCATGTGTACGTGTATAGTATGTTATCATGTGTGTGTATGCATGTGTCTGTGCCTATGTTTGTGTTACTTCACAGTCCCCGCTGTTCCATAAGGTGCATTTTTATCTGCTTTTTAAATCTGATTCTACTGCTTGCATCAGTTACCTTATGTGGAATAGAGTTTCATGTAGTCATGGCTCTATGTAGTACTGTCAGCTTCTCATAGTCTGTTCTGAACTTAGGGACTGTGAAGAGACCTCTGGTGGCATGTCTTGTGGGTTATGCATGGGTGTTCGAGCTGTGTGCTAGTATTTTAAAACAGACAGCTTGGTACCTTCAGCTTGTCAACACCTCTTATGAAAACAAGTAATGATGATGTCAATCTCTCTTCCACTTTGAGCCATGAGAGATTGACATGCATGTCATTAATGTTAGCTCTCTGTGTACTTTTAAGGGCCAGCCGTGATGCCCTGTTCTGAGCCAACTGCAATTTTCCCAAGTCCATATTTGTGGCACCTGGCCACACTACTGAACAGTAGTCCAGCTGTGACAAAACCAGGGCCTGTAGGACCTGCCTTGTTGATAGTGCTGTTAAGAAGGCAGAGCAGCGCTTTATTATGGACAGACTTCTCCCCATTTTAGCTACTGTTGTATCAACATGTTTTGACCAGGACAGTTTACAATCCAGGGTAACTCCAAGCAGTTTAGTCACCTCAACTTGCTCAATTTCCACATTATTCATTATGAGACGTAATTGAGGTTTAGGGTTTAGTGAATGATTTGTCCCAAATACAATATTTATGACTAATTTATTCCTTGCTACCCATTCCGAAACTAACTGCAGCTCTTTGTTAAGTGTTGCAGTCATTTCAGTCGCTGTAGTAGCTGATGTGTATAGTGTTGAGTCATCCGCATACATAGACACACTGGCCTTACTCAAAGCCAGTGGCATGTCGTTAGTGAAGATTGAAAAAAGCAAGGGCCCTAAACAGCTACCCTGGAGAATTCCTGCTTCTACCTAGATTGTTTTAAAAGAGGAACTCCTGTTCTTTGAACATAAAACAGTGGGAGTATGTCAGTGGTCCAGCGACATAGAGGGGTCCAGCCACTACAGTAGAGAAACGTTTGGACCCATACAAGGCAAGCCATACAGGTTTCCTACCTATAGCATCACTGCCATTAGTATCCAGCTTCACTGTCTCAAGCAGGTGTTCTAGGATCTTCTCTGGAGTTCCAGCCATCACTGTATACCTGAGTGTGTAGGGGAGGGAGCGGGAGAGGGGGAGGGGAAGAGGGGAGGGAGAAGGAGAGGGGGAAGTAAGAGGGAGAGGGAGAGGGAGAGGGGAAGGGGAGAGAGTGTCAGTATGTGTGTAGTGTGGAAAGAGCCACAGGTGGACACATTGGTTAACAGTATAAAGAGGCAGCCATTTGAGCATCACATTGATTAAACTCAACGTTTGCTAAAACACTTGAAGTGAGATAACAAAGCACAGTCTATTCAACTGAACAGGGTTCAGGTCTATTTCTGTGTTGAATCAACAATAGGCAGGCAGCTACAGTAACTGCCACAATTAACAACACTGTTAACTAAAACAGTGCTTGTTTCTTGCACATTTAATATTCTACAGTAAAAATGTGTGTTTTACATGACATTGGTCTAAGAATGCATTAGAGGAGTGTGTTCATTTAGGTCTTGATTAATGTATAAGTGCTTGTTTGACTTTTTGTTGTTATTCAGTATAATATATGACAGGTGGGAGTGTCTTACTTGCTGCTGTTTCCTGCCCCTCCAGGATTGGTTGACTCAGCCTTCTCCAGCACCAGCACAGCTTTACCATGTTCCTCCAGACGCATGGTGTTAGCTTCCACATCCTGAAACACAATGTAAACACACAGTCATGCACACACTTTACATCCAGTACATACTATACACGGTACACATGGATACATACCCCTTTTAGCATATGCAATAGGCATATTTGAATCACTGGTGTGTATTCAAGGCTGCCAAGGGAAGCCAGGCTTCCCAAAATATTTGACACATTTTTTTATTTTATTTATCAAATAATATATCCTTCGTCTCTCTGTGTTTTCAGAATTTTGAGTCAATTCGCAAGTTGCTGAATCACACAGGAGTGATCCTCAGAGCGAAGGAAACAGCGCCCCTCTGTCTCAGTATGTGTAACACACGTATCTGATGCTGTCTGGAACAAAAGAGTATGACATTTTGCCGATGTAGCATTTGATTGATTAATGCCAGCAAGCATTTGGGCTCTCTTGATAAAAAAAAGAAAAAAGAATGAGCCAATCAGTGTTGAGCTGAGCTCAACTGTGGGTTGTCCTGGCCCCCCCCCAGGGAGGCCAGTTTTGGATTTGGCTTCACACCAATCAAATTACATTCTAAGCATAATCTCATTGTCAGAAAACATGTCTGTTTCTGGTCTACTTGTGTTGATGTCCGGCAGTAGCTAGCTTGCTAAATCGTCCCTTTCCTAATCCATGGATGGAGATGGGGATTTGGATTTGTGGTTTTGTCTTAATTCTCTGGACAGGCCTATGATTATGATGGTGATTCTGATCTAAACATAAATTAATATATTGTGCCACTGGCCTGAGATGATTGAAGTTCAATATGTAGCCTAGATGTAGCCTAGTAGGCTCACGTTAAATAGCTAGCTAACTTAGCTGGTTCATTGTTAACCATACGAGGAAGTTAGGCTAGCAAGCATTTTAGCTAGGTAGCCTATGAAAACTTGCTTGCGCATGCACACACACACACACACACACACACACACACACACACACACACACACGATATTTAGCAACATTGGTTGGACTAAATAGTTTTAGGTATTTTTAAGTTTGTTTTCAGTGTATTAAACTAAGCATATATATATATATATAGCCTTGTTGATTTGATGATGTTTACATGTTTAAGTTGAATTTGTTACATGCAATATTTGCTTTGTGGACTTCACCGGACAGATGTGGCTCTCTGGTTTTGTGATGAAACAAACGTATGTATAGTTGAATTTATTCTGTCACTGTGTGATTGTTGGCTTCTTGTTGTCACGGCCTTATTGTATGTAACGGTGGTGTATGAACTAACGGGTTATAGAGCAAACAACGCAATTATCACAACATAGGTTGAAGTATGACGTTTTTCCTGGCTTGGCTTCCCCAGTGATTTTACCCACACACCGCTATTGATTTGAATAGAGTACATACTGTACACAAAAGCAGGTTGTGATCAAAGAGAATGTGTATCTACTTTACATACAGTACACACACACACATCAGTGTGAATACGATATGCACCCATCTTCAGTTTGTGACCAAACTTACCTTGAGGATACGTATGAAGTCCTGTTTGTCGACTCGTAGGAAGTGGCAGTTGTCCTCTCTCAGGATGATGGTGGCTGCTCTGGGAGCATCGTTCACCAGGGCCAGCTGCCCAAAGTCTTCTCCCTCATGTAGCGTCGTCACCAGACCCTGCATCTCACACACACACACACACACACACACACACACACACACACACACACACAGTATAACTATGTAAGTGTGACCAAAAGGCTCCTTAACAGCTTCTACCCCCAAGCCATAAGACTGCTGAACAGTTAATCAAATGGCTACCTGGACAAATTTACATTGACCCTCTCAATTATTTATTTCTTTATTGTTTTGCACTAACTCTCTTGCACTGGCTCTATGCACATGTACTAGACTCTACCCACACACTCACACATACTACATTGACACTCCAACACACACAGACTGCATACGCTCACACGCACAAAACACATGCATGAATATTGACGCCACACACTCTCACAAGTAAAGACACTTTCACACTTGAAATACGCTGCTGGTACTCAGTTTATTATATATCCTGATTGTCACTTTTACCCCACACACATGTACATACTGTATTACTTGAACTACCTCGTACCACTGCACATTGAATCAGTACTGGTACTTCTTGTATACAGCCTCGTTATTGTTTTTATTGCATTACTCTTTCCTATTTTATTTACAAAATATTTGTCTTACTTTTTAACTCTGCACTGTTGGGAATGGGCTCATAAGTAAGCATTTCACTCTAAAGCCTACACCTGTTGTATTTGGCGCATGTGACCAACAACATTTGATTTGATTTACTGTAAGTGTAGTGTGAATACAATTCAAATTCTCTATATCCAAACATGAATCTATAATGTGTATACTAAAGAATTGTACACAATTAAGATAACTGGGGTAAAGACCTTACCTTTCCATGTGTGATGACATTGACAGAGCCCTTCCAGATGATGTACCAGGAAGTGCCTTTGTCTCCCTGACTGAACACTGAGAAACACAAAGACACAGAGATTTAGGATTCACATCAGTCTCAACAGTCAGTCAGCTCTACCAGACAAGGATGTAGGCACAGTGCTTCACAGGTAAAGTCCAATAAAAATGAAAGGCCGGGAGGCAAAATGCTGGTGATCTGTATTTGTTTTCCATGTTCACAAAGGTGCACATGGCATTTTCGGTTGACATTTCAGTGTTTCGGTCAGCTTTGCCGACAGACAGATTACTCTGACAATCTAATGGACTGATTGTCCAAGATAAAGATTTTGAAATATTCAAGTGGGTTTCAGTAGGTTTTACAAGCGTGGCAGAAATCATTTGTTCAGCCACTGATGGACAGGTTTGTTGTATACTGCACCGAGGGGGTGGATGGTAACAGAGACAGAGTATCTCTAGCACTGTGGTGGTGATGTGGGCCCAGTGAGGCTCTCTTTCGCTCTCTCGCCCACCAGAGTTATAAAAAAAACATCACAGAGGACTATGACACTCACAGACTGTGCCTGCCTTGGCATGGGACTCAAACATCAGCACTGCTGCCAACTCCTTACGGACCTACAGTAAGAAAAAAGGAAAGGGAATGAGACAGGATTAAACAGGGAGAGGTCAGAGGGAGGGGCAGTGTAAAGCCTTAGCGCTACAGGACATACAGTAGTGCTGCTCCCTCCTCTTGGACCCAGATTTAACCTCTTCCTGGACTAAACATCACTTCAAATCACTTTCAAAACTCGATTGAGCATTGCTTTTGCAGCCCAGGATAGACTTTATCTGGGTCTGGGAAAACCGCTCATCCTGTGCAGATTTTCTACTCCACTGGATGCTCAATTCACTTTCTAAGAACTGGGCCCATATTCAATTCACTTTCTAAGAACTGGGCCCATATTCAATTCACTTTCTAAGAACCGGGTCCATATTCAATTCCCTTTTTAAGAACTGGGCCCATATTCGATTCACTCTCTAAGAACTGGGCCCCATATTCAATTCACTTTCTAAGAACTGGGCCCCATATTCAATTCACACAGCATCTCAGAGTAGGAGTACTGATCTAGGATCAGGTCCCCCATGTCCACATAATCGTATTCTTTGTGATCTATGATCTAGGCCAGGGGTATTCAACTGGGGGTCCGCGGTGGTACTGCAGGGATTCAGCAATGTTTTAAAATAAATAAATAAACATATACATATGTATACATATATATATATATATACACACAGTACCATACCAGTCAAAGTTTGGACAGACCTACTCATTCTAGGGTTTTTCTTTATTTGTACTATTTTCTACATTGTAGAATAACAGCGAAGACATCAAAACTATGATATAACACATATGGAATCATGTAGCAACCAAAAAAGTGTTAAAGAAATCAAAACATATTTTATATTTGAGATTATTCAAAGCAGCCACCCTTTGCCTTGATGACAGCTTTGCACACTCTTGGCATTATCTCAACCAGCTTCATGAGGTAGTCACCTGGAATGCATTTCAATTGACAAGGGCCTTGATAAAAGTTCATTTGTGGAATTTCTTTCCTTCTTAATGCATTTGAGCCAATCAGTTGTGTTGTGACAAGGTAGGGGTGGAATACAGAAGATAGCTCTATTTGGTAAAAGACCAAGTCCATATTATGGCAAGAACAGCTCAAATAAGCAAAGAGAAACAACAGTCCATCATTACTTTAAGACATGAAGGTCAGTCAATCTGGAAAATATCAAGAACTTTCTTCAAGTGCAGTTGCAAAAACCATCAAGCACTATGATGAAACTGGCTCTCATGAGGACCGCCACAGGAAAGGAAGACCCAGAGTTACCTCTGCTGCAGAGGATAAGTTCATTAGAGTTACCAGCCTCAGAAGTTGCAGCCCAAATAAATGCTTCACAGAGTTCAAGTGACAGACACATGTCAAAATCAACTGTTCAGAGGAGACCGTGTGAATCAGGCCTTCATTGTCAAATTGCTGCAAAGAATCCACTACTAAAGGACACCAATAATAAGAAGAGACTTGCTTGGGCCAAGAAACACGAGCAATGGACATTAGACTGGTGGAAATCTGTCCTTTGGTTTGATGAGTCCAAATATGAGATTCTTCGGTTTCAACCGCTGTGTCTTTGTGAGATGCAGAGTAGGTAAACGGATGATCTCAGCTTGTGTGATTCCCACCATGAAGCATGGAGGAGGAGGTGTGATGGTGTGGGGGTGCTTTGCTGGTGACACTGTCAGTGATTTATTTAGAATTCAAGGCACATGGCTACCACAGCATTCTGCAGCGATATGCCATCCCATCTGGTTTGCGCTTAGTGGGACTATCATTTGTTTTTCAACAGGACAATGACCCAAAACACCTCCAGGCTGTGTAAGGGCTATTTGACCAAGGAGAGTGATGGATTGCTGTATCAGATGACCTGGCCTCCATAATCCCCCAACCTCAACCCAATTGAGATGGTTTGGGATGAGTTGGACCGCAGAGTAAAGGAAAAGCAGCCAACAAGTGCTCAGCATATGTGGGAACTCCTTCAAGACTGTTGGATAAGCCTTCCAGGTGACTACCTCATGAAGCTGGTTGAGAGAATGCCAAGTTTGTAAAGCTGTCATCAAGGCAAATGGTGGCTACTTTGAAGAATCTCAAATATAAAATAGATTTTGATTTTTTTAAACACTTTTTTGGTTACTACATGATTCCATATGTGCTATTTCATAGTTCTGATGTTTTCACTATTATCATACAATGTAGAAAATGGTAAAAAAAAAATTAAGAAAAACACTTGAATGAGTAGGTGTGTCCAAACTTTTGACTGGTACTATATATATATATATATATATATATATATATGATAGAAAAATAAGATTATTATGAATATCGCTAGCAACAACAGAATAAACACATTTTGAATTACATACCTACAGTAGAAAGAGTAGACTATCTTCTTTCAAATTATGACAACTTTAGTTTTTAAATCCTATTATTGAGCAAATTACACTATTAGGAGTCAATTACACTCACTGGAGTATTTGACATAGGTTTTGAAAAAGCCCCCACCAATAGGCTACCAGTGCGGCAAGTGCTGCTGGCTGCTCGTAAGCTTTCTTGACTTGGCCATATATCCTTGCCATTGTCATTGAACATCTTCTGACTAGACTCAGGTTGTACACGTCCTCAATAGCGCCACATTCCCTGTAGAGCTCACTACTTTTGGACAGAGCCATATGGTAATGCAATACATAGGGAATAGGGTTCCACTTGGGACGCAGCCAAAGACAGGACAGGAAGCTGCGACTCACTGAGGTGGAGAGGTGAGCAGCAGCCTTGACATGAAGCAGCTCCTCATAGATCACCTCCAGGTCCTCCGCACTACGCTGGCTGGGGCTGCAGAGAGGACGGGATATGCGCAGGTTACAATACAGTCAGAGGTTAGACCTTAGAATAGGATGATATACGATACGATAGGAGAGCAGATATAATACAGTAGACGTTTATTGTCCATCTGAGGGTGGAAATGTCCTTTTGACTTGTGAAGAGTAAAACAAACTTGATACGGACACACAGTATAATAAAATGGAACTCACCATTTGCGTAAAATCATGGTCAAAAGAGCATCTGGACCAATCTGCAGTAATAACGACAAACCCTCCTGCAGCTCATCGTCTAATTGGTCCTTCTCATTAGTTGTATGGTTCAGTGAGAGTTTCTCATTGGTCATGTGGTTCAGTCCGAACTCCAAATCCAGGAAGCGGTAAAATTGAGTGTCTTTGTCATGGAAGTTTAACTCCTGCTTCACTACATTGTGATGATAGGAGACATTGAGTTTGGTTACACTCACAGCAGGGAGCAGTTGATTCTTGTCAAATGATCATATTTGATAAGACATGATGATAATACATTCACTCTGATTAAAGTCTCTTACCATGAACAATGATTCCTTCATCCACCAGGACTTGCCACATGCCAACTGCCTGGCTCCTCGATTGGAAGCATTCGTTTAGCTTCATCAGCCAATCAACAAGCTCTTTCCCCGAACAACATTGTCTGTAAGGGAAAGAGTGCGATTTCTACAAGGAAACTACCTAGTATTTTCATTTCAGAAAGACAAACAGGCAAAGTCATACTAGAATTTGCAATCATTGACAGGAGCAAGGCTCCATACCTGTAGGTCTTCAGGTGATGCTTTCTGTCTCTGATCAGACCAGGGCTACGTACTATCAAGGCACTATGCACCACCCTGGCTGCCTTCAGAATACGATCCGACAGAAACTACAAGGGGTGAGAGAGAGAGAGAGAGAAATACTGTATCAAATACTTGATACAGTCAAATGTAGGCTATGTGCAAATCAAAATATAATTGGACAATGGACCTCTTTCTCTGCCTATCATATGCACACAACCAACATGCCTTTACTTCTGTGTAATTTTCTGTGTAATTTTCATGACGTGATAAAGACATGAGGTCATATAATTAAAGCGGGAAATGTGAAATGTCACACAGAAGGTCTTGTGACAACAGACAGTGACAACGGTGACCCAATGTGTAGGCTTAGCACGCAAGGAGCTAGAATGAAAAGTGAAAAGCAAGTGGCAGTGGCAGAAAACATATATTCTGTGAGAAGCATTACAGAAACCATGTGTGATGTCACATACATCACTGGTGTGAGTGGAGTGTTTTGCTTTGCAGGGGCTAGAGTCCCTAATTGTGCGTGTGTGGGAGGAAAGCTGGTGAGAATGTGTTATAGAGAGAGTTACTGCACTGCTAAACTCAGCCACACCACACACACAACTCTCCTCATCAGAGAGTGAGTAGATGTCACTTGGCTACGTTGACAACTTTGCCATTCTGAGAGTTTTCACTTTGCCTCCTCTCAGATTCTCTAAGTAGTATCATTTCCAATACACCTCCCAGTCATTTTTTCCCCATTCCCTGCCCCCTCCTATCTCGCTCCTCTCTGCCATGCTCTACCACCCAAACAGAATGTGAGAACGAAAAAAATCTGTATCAACCACTGATGCAGACTAAAGCTTATGTAACTCACAGCACATTGGGTCTGTTGCTGTGCAGCCTATTTCCTACCAAATCCTGTTTATAGGCAACCTCCATGACAAAACCAATATTACAAACGACTAAATATCAATATTTACTGGATTGTTAATGAACTAGAATGTCTTCATTTCACTCCCTTCCACTCAATATGTTCTTGGTCCTAGTCTTGTGATTCCACGAGTGACTCACACAGTTGATTGTTTGTTATTGGGTTTCCTTCAGGGCGCTGTTTGTCCAAGGTGGTGGTCTTGAGATTCAGATCGAACTTAACAAAGACCATTTCCTTTAGCTTTTGTCTCCACTTGGCTTGGTGTTGTGGTGGACGGTGCTTTCCTAGCCTCCTCTCCCAAACTGCCTGGCCCCTAGCCAGGCCTCAGCCTGCTTTGGCTGGTGTTGTGGTGGATGGGGCAGCCTGTGAGGCCCTCTCCCCTCTCTCTCCTGTCCCCAAAGCCGGGTCCCTAGCCTGCCCTGGCCAATGGCTCTGGCTCCAAGCCACTCAGGATGAAATGATTGGCTCCTGACCCGTGACTGATCTGCCGACTCCGGCCTCTGCAAAGACAACACAACCTGGCAGAACCTGGTGTTCTCATCCATTTTTCAGAACCATGTACAAAAGAACGAGGAAACCTGCATGCTATTTTAAAGTTCACAGAGACACACCTGCTGTGTGAGAAGTTAACTGAGAGGTCCCCCAAGCCCCCCATCCCCCCCTTCATACCTCTGTTTTCCCACAGGCTGTCCTGCTCCCAGACCGAGTGTCTACAGACTGTATGCATCATTCTGAACCTTTCATCCTCTCAACCGACTGCAGACTGGTCCCAGGGGACTGCAGACTGGCTCTACTGGCTGGAGGTCACCACTATTCCCATGTGCCCTGACTGTTCCCGTGGAACCACTAGCTACCACCATGTTCTCAGCCTGGTTATCTCTGACCTCTGACACTGAGATAATAAACTCCAAATGCATAAATCCCCCATCATCATTGCAGACAAGCTGGCATTTCTACTGTGACTGTGTTCAGTTTGCAATCTTAAACACATTTTCTTATAACAACAGACCAAAATTGAACGTTTCATACAGTACATCCTGGGTACAGCACCCCACCTACTAAGTAGCTAAACACACAGGACATAATCACTCATCATCAATCTGTTCGGTTCTGTATATACTGTAAGAACAAAAGCTCTAAAACTCTGTGAACTCTGTGATGAACAACTTGACATACACTAGCACTGCATTTCTTTTTGTCGACCCATTGAGAACATGTAGAGCTACTAAACATGTAATCTAGGGCAATGGTTTTCAACGGGTGTGCCTTGAGAAGCCGTCAGGTGTGCTGCAAACCTTTTCCTAATCTTTATTATTTTTTTGAACACACTTATAAATGTGACCTGTGGAATGCACATTCAATTTTGACTTGGGAGCACCACTGCCACTCAGATAAATACATTGTTTATCTTGTATCCTGATGCCTAGTCACCTTACCCTAAAACATATCTACCTCTATCACTCCAGAATCACTACACATTGTAAATATGATATTGGAACTGACCCTGTATATAGCTTCTTACTTATCTTGTTTTTATTTCTTGTGTGTTTTTGTTCTAACTTATGTTATTATTAGTACTACACTGACATTGATTACTGCCTTGTTGCCTCGCTTGCAAGAATGGCATTTCCCTGTACTTGTGCATTTGACATTGAAACTTGAATAGCTCATGGTTACATCTGTACCTACAAATCCAGTTTGCTCAGGCATGTTGTAACATTTTTATCAGTTTTAGGGGCGCACATCATGAGCAAAGTCCTTTCCCACTGGACACAGACATCAGTTCAACGTCTGGTTTTGATTAACATTTGGTTGAGCTGTCATCTACTGTGAATTCAACGTGAAATCAACTAAACATTTCACCATGTAATTCGGTTTAGGTTAAAAGTTAGGTGGAAAAAAGACGGAATGCGTTACGTTGATAATTTTTGGCAAATCCATTTAGTTTCTATGTTGATTCATCACCGGTGCCAAGCTTCCTGCCATCCAGGACCTCTATACCAGGCAGTGTCAGAGGAAGGCCCTAAAAATTGTCAAAGACCCCAGCCACCCTAGTCATAGACTGTTCTCTCTGCTACCGAACGGCAAGCGGTACCAGAGCGCCAAGTCTAGGTCCAAGAGGCTTCTAAACAGCTTCTACCCCCAAGCCATAAGACTCCTGAACATCTAATCAAATGGCTACCCAGACTATTTGCACCCCCCCCCCCTTTACACTCCTGCTACTCTCTGTTATTATCTATGCATAGTCACTTTAATAACTCTACCTACATACATATTACCTCAATTACCTCGACTAACCGGTGCCCCCGCACATTGACTTTGTACTGGTACCCCCTGTATATTGCCTGGCTATTGTTATTTTACTGCTGCTCTTTAATTATTTGTTACTTTTTTTTTTTTTTTTTTTTCTTAAAACGGCATTGTTGGTTCAGGGCTTGTAAGTAAGCATTTCACTGTAAGGTTGTATTCAGCACATGTGACAAATACAGTTTGATTTGAGCCGATCTCATCGCAAAGATTTATTGGGTTGAAATAATGTAGAAACAAGGTTGATTCAAAAAGTTTTTGCCCAGTGGGTTGTATCAATTTACTTCGCCTGTGAGAACAATTAGCACAGGCAAGTCTGATTAAAGGCACTACATGGTCAATCTGCATTGGCCAAGTCAGGGCATTCATGTCAAGGAAGTAAGTTTGTGTTTATACAGGACCTCCCGCCCTCATCTACCGTCACCCATTAATGGCAATGAGGAGCAATACTGAGCGACGCACAGCGATGCCGAGCTCAATTATTTAAAACATTTTGTCGAGAGCTCAATTTAATCTTTAAAAAACTTTTGTCACAGAAAAGAGAATTTTGCAGTAGGGATCAGATGACATGGGGTCCTTACCACTAAAGAAATTAATAGGTACATTTCTGGTGTGGTGCTAAAAAAAAAAATGGATCCATAAAAGTGTGCCGCAGTTCAAAAAAGATAAGGAACCACTGATCTAAGGACTATAGCCCATGTGTTAGTAGTATAGGCAGGAGGAACTCCCTGATTGTTCCAACCACATGCATCAGGTTACAGAGTAAACAGTTTTCCCTCAGGTGTGCCAGTGCTGGTGAATGACATACTGTATGTGCTGTAGAAGTGGCCCTTTCTTTTTCACACTGCTCTCTCTGACGTTTCAGGTCCGGAACAGGCTGAATATGTGCTTTAGATAAACATTAATGACACACTTTCTTATGGAGACCAAGTCAAAGTCTGCCTTTGAATGTTATGTCTGTGTTTGAATAGTGTAGTATCACAAAAGGAACATATGAGCCTGTTAAAATGGTTTGTATATTTGTGGGTGGGTTGGTTTGTGTCTGACAATGGCTAATGTGGTCTGTGGTTATGGCCTTTTCTCCCACTTTTTGTTTTCTTCTTATAACAACACTTAAATAAAGTCCCTTTGTTACCTTCATTCTCTGGCTCAGTGAGAGTAACTGTTTCAATAACGGAGTGTGGTGTGTGGGTTTACTATATTTGTGCCTATAGTCTGTGTTAAATAGTGTCAAGTTTCTACTAGTGTTCTGAAGTTTCCTCTGTGGGCGAGTCTACAGTCTCCCTCTGTGCTGTGACCTTGGTGGGCTTTGTTCTCTCCTTTTCTGTTCTCTCTGGAACATGACTGTACCTGGAGGGAGGGATGGAGCACCACGCCGGTGGGCAGAGCTGTAGGAACTGCATCTCACATCCCACTCTCTACACCGACAAGACCACGTCAGACCTTCTGAGGGGTTATTGTTTCCAACAAGTACACTTCCTCCCCCATTTCAGAAATACCAAGCTACAGCACTGGATTTCTTTTTCCTTTCTTCAAAACAGGAAGTGGCAATTTAGGTAAAAAGGCCTGGCGGCATTGATGAGGAGTTTTTTTTTTTTTTACCTGCGTGAATATACATAGCACCAAACCCCAAACCACAATCACCATCTTGATAATCATTAGATAACGAACAGAACAATCTCAAATCTCTAAACCAGGAGTCTCAAACTCATTTTCCCAGCTCGCAAAATTCATTCTTCAATGAGGTCTGGAGGGCCCAACTTAAAATGAATTACAGGGCATTAGGAAAGTATTCAGACCACTTGACTTAAAAACCCCAAAAAATGTTACAGCCTTATTCTAAAATGGATTCAATTGTTTTTGTTCCCTCATCAATCTACACACAATAACCTATAATGACAAAGCAAAAATAAGTTTTTAGAAATTTTAGCAAATTTACTAAAAATAAAAACCTGAAATATCACATTTACATAAGTATTCAGACCCTTTAGTCAGTACTTTGTTGAAGCACCTTCTGCAGTGATTATAGCCTCTAGTCTTCTTAGGTATGACGCTACAAGCTTGGCACACCTATATGTGGGGAGTTTCTTCTCTGCAGACCCGCTCAAGCTCTGTCAGGTTGGATGGGGAGCATCAGTGCACAGCTATTTTCAAATGAAATGAAATCAAATTATATTGGTCACATACACATATTTAGCAGATGTTATTGCGGGTGTAGCGAAATGCATGTGTTCCTAGCTCCAACAGTGCAGTAATATCTACCAATTCACAACAATCGAAAAGTAAAATGATGGAATTAAGAAATATATAAATATTCGAACAAGCAATGTCGGAGTGGCATTGACTAAAATACAGTATAATAGAATACAGTATATCCATATGAAATGAGTAAAGCAGTATGTAAACATTATTAAAGTGACTAGTGTTCCATTATTAAAGTGGCCAGTGATTCCATGTCTATGTATATAGAGCAGCAGCCTCTAAGGTGCAGGGTTGAGTAACCGGGTGGTAGCCGGCTAGTGATGGCTATTTAACAGTCTGATGGCCTTTAACAGTCAGGTCTCTCCAGAGATGTTCAATCGGGTTCAAGTCCGGGCTCTGGCTGGGCCATTCAAGGACATCCAGAGACTTGTCCCGAAGCCACTCCTGCGTTGTCTTGGTTGTGTGCTTAGTGTCATTGTCCTGTTGGAAGGGGAACCTTCTCCCCATTCTAAAGTACTGAACGCTCTGGAACAGATTTTCATCAAGGATCTCTCTGTACTTTGCTCCTTTCATCTTTCTCTTGATGCTGACTAGTCTCCCACTCCCTGCTGCTGAAAAACATCCCCACAGCATGATGCTGCCACCCCCATGCATCACCGTAGGGATGGTGCCAGGTTTCCTCCAGACGTGATGCTTGGCATTCAGGCCAAAGAGTTCAATATTGGTTTCACCAGACCAAAGAATCCTGTTTCTCATGGTCTGAGAGTCCTTTAGGTGCCTCTTGGCAAACTCCAAGCAGGCTGTCATGTACCTTTTACTGAGGAGAGGCTTCCATCTGACCACTCTACCATAAAGGCCTGATTGGTAAAGTGCTGCAAAGATGGTTGTCATTCTGGAAGGTTCTCCATCTCCACAGAGGAACTCTAGAGCTCTGTCAGAGTGACCATCGGGTTCTTGGTCACCTCCCTGACCAAGGCCCTTCTCCCCCAATTGCTTAGTTTGGCCAGGCGGCCTGCTCTAGGAAGAGTCTTGGTGGTTGAAAACGTCTTCCATTTAAGAATGATGAAGGCCACTGTGTTCTTGGGGACCTTCAATGCTGCAGAAATGTTTTGGTACCCTTCCCCAGATCTGTGCCTCGACACAATCCTGTCTTGGAGCTCTACAGACAATTCCTTCGACCTCATGGCTTGGTTTTTGCGCTGACATGCACTGTCAACTGTGGGACCTTATATAGACAGGTGTGTGCCTTTCCAAATCATGTCCAATCAATTGAATTTACCACTGGTGGACTCCAATCAAGTTGTAGAAACATCTCAAGGATGATCAATGGAAACAGGATGCACCTGAGCTCAATTTCGAGTCTCATAGCAAAGGGTCTGAATACTTATGTAAATAAGGTATTTCAGTTTTTTTTCCATTTGCAAACATTTCTAAAAACATGTTCTTGCTTTGTCATTGTGGGGTATTATGTGTAGATTGATGGGGGGGGGGGATTATTTAATCCATTTTAGAATAAGGCTGTAACATAAAATGTGGAAAAAGTCAAGGGGTCTGAATCCTCCTGCACTGTATATTTCCTTGCCATGAAAATGTGAAAAAAATTGTCCTCTAGCCATCGCTTTTTGAATTTTCAATGCTCCCTGACTGTCTAGCTTAAGTTTTGATGACTGTTAGCAAGCTGGACAGAGTAAAGAGACTAACATTCGGTCAATTATAATTTCTACAGTTTCTATTTGGTTTTAGTCATTTCGATGTCAATTGAGATCGCGCCGCGCCCCCCCCCCTTCCAAAAAATGTCAAACTAAAAAACGGATTTCTTTACTCAAACCACCCTTGGGCCAGATTGAATCGGCTCGCAGGCCTTGAGTTTGACACATGCTCCAAAGACATAAAAAACAAGAACAACTAGCAACCAAACAAAGCATCAACAAAGCCAAACTCCCTGTAGCCTCGCTACTGTTCTCCCATTAGCTATAAGACCTGCATCCTCTCTCCCCTTTCCAAAATACACACAGCACTCACACAGAAAAAGCCCTTGGGAAGTTAGGAACATTCCAAGGCTGACTGGATATTTATTAAAGATACTCCCTACATGTTCAGTGCAGAAAAAAACATAGACATGAACTCAACTTTAATGTTGTATAGGCCTATTTACTGGCATTGATCTTTTACTGTGTTTTCATTCTTCCTGGAGTAGAAAAGAACACTGTTCCACTGTTTTTATTCCTGGAGATTCTGGATGCATCAAAGTGAGACCGGCTGTGTGTGTGTGTGTGTCTGTGTGTGTGTGTGTGTGCATGCGTGTGAGCGTGTGTGTGCCTGCCTGACTGCGTCTATGTATATTGGGTAAAATAATACCAGTCAGGAGCCAGGTTTGTCTTTCCATTTCAACACCGTTATCAGGCTGATTTCTCCCGAGAGGGGGCTATTGAAGGAGCAGTTAGATAAAGGAGTGAGAAGGTTGGGTCTGCTCTGGTCAGGCAGGGGGGGTAGTGAGCTAGCTGTGGATCTTGGAGTGTTCTTAAGACTCCCTGTGACTGCAGTGCTCGCCTGGATTGGAATGTGTTTTTAAAGACTCCACTGCTCAAGCAGTGATATTAGGAACTCAAAAAGAACAGGTTCAGCAGTTACAGAAGATGCCAACGCTGCAACAACAAAGGCTGGCGCAGTGGCTAAAAGTGCCCAGGAGAAACAATTAGCTGGAAATACAGCCTGAAGGCCGGGCCATGTCCGATGTCAAGAGGTTGTGGTTGACATTTAATTGAGATGACTAAAATCGTTGTAGAATGTGATTATGCTCATACATTGGATCATCATATTGAGGCAAAGTGTATGTTGAAGGTCTTGTGAGTCTTTGAATTTCACATGGCACACTTTAGAAAATATGGGGCATTATATGATGTAATATGGCGTAGAATTAATAATACTAAATGTTTAATCCTAAGGACCTATAGCTTTACGAGGTTAACTACTATTTACTGTACTTGAACTTCGATTCACCATTTCTACTATGCTGATGTGGTGTTTCTATGGTGTAACAGATTATTTGAGGGTGAGATCAAAATGTCCAACATAAATAATGTTCCTACATGTCAACTCAATGACCTTGTTGGTTCTCTTCTCATGAAGATTGATTTTGATGAATCCCAGAAGCCAGAGCAGTTTGATTAAGGTCTAAGACTAGCTGTAGGGATGTGAAGTACTACTGCACTGTGTGTTTGTGAGTGTCAGGGTTGGGATCAATTAGAATTGAAGGCAGTCAATTCAGGAAGTAAACTAAAATATGCCTTCAATTCAAACTGAGCCCAACCCTGGTGTGTGTGTGGCACTGTCGCTGATCGGCATACTACGTACCTGCTTCATGGTGTCCTGTGTGTCAAGGGCCTCTGGCAGTGGGGTCTACGGGAAAGTGGGAGAGAAAGAAACATAACCTACTATTACATAATTTCACTATTCCATCATAGAGGTTCATGTCCAGTCCAGAAAGCCTATAATATCAAGGCATTGCTGAATAATAAGGCCTATAATATATTATGGCTTCGTCTCATAGGCATTCCAACAGAACTGGTTAAACTGGTTGTTCTCAGAAACCATTGGGTGGGACCAGAAACATAGGTTGAATGTGAAATATTCTAATGTCTAATGAGATGCATACTGTTGTGTTCAGTTTGTTTCTGTGAGTTTTTTTCTATATGTCTACTGGTTCAGGCAATATATGTCCTAAAAAAGATGATATATGGGCAAACCCTCCTCTCACCTCATCAACACTATCCTGTAGCCTAATTCCCACTTCCTCTTTTGTTGTTCTATAACTCTTCTTTTATGATCCACTGACAGCCTCTAAATGTGTTCCCAAGCCAGCTGCTAAGTTGCATGACATGGATGGACTCCGCTGGCTGAGGTGTCATCGGAGTACACAGTCATTTACAAGGGCTTTGTTCGGGCCATTCTCTCCTCTATCTTTCCAGGTCTTGTTAACTCATGAGTGGTTAGTGCCTTACCTTGAGGGCCACTCAGGAGAAAATGGATTGTATAAGATACCGGCCTCACGTTTTCACTGTGTCGCGGCGTGGGATCGCCAGCTCAAATGATGAAAAATAGAAATATGTGGAAAATGACGAGTTATTGTCATCTCGTCTCTCTTTGTGTGGGAGCGCTATTGATGGCCTTGTGCTGGGCTTGGGTATCAAATGCAGCTAAAAAGAAAATGGTTTGAACACAATTTCCCTCAGCTCCACTTGCAGTCAAGAAAATAAATAAAGTATTCTTCTTCTATCCCCTTTTCTTATTATTGTACTAGATTGCTTTTATTCTCTTAAGTCAGGTGTTCAATGACTCCTAGCGTGGCGACCTCTCCACCCTTCCTTTCTGTTGACAGAGTAAACTGTGCTGGTCTGTCCTACTGCCAACGCTGTCACATGCTCCCAACCACATTGCCCTTTTCAGCTGTTAGCCAACTCTATAAAATAGACTTAAGTCTCTCTCATATGTTCTGTCGCTTCTGCTCTCTCTCTGCCATGCTGAGAGCAGCAAAACCATGCTTGTAGAGGCGTCACTTCTTGCCTGATGTAGCACCACACAGACACCTGTAGGCTATAGTGACTTTGTTTTTTTCACCCCTTGGAGAAGCCCTTGCATCTTAGAAAATACGGCCTGGCAGCAGTATTGGGCATACAGGGGGAAATACCAGATGCCATGTCCTGTCCCTCTTATCAAGAAGTGCCCTTCTTGCTATGTATCTCTTATTATGACGACCTATACCAAATGTGAGTCATTTTGTCCTGTTTATCTCCAGGAGACATCATGGACATACATTATGAAATGTATGCATTCACTACTGTAAGTCGCTCTGGATAAGAGCGTCTGCTAAATGACTAAAAATGTAAAAATGTAAAATGGACATTGGGGTACAGATCTTATTAGCATCTATTAATTCTAGAAAAATGACTCTTGTCTGCATTGCTACTAGTGGTGGTATCAGACCACACGTGCCATGTGTGTCTTAATTAACTAGAGTTAGCTGGCGCCCAGTGTGAAGCCAGTTTAATTGGGTCTAATGTTGTTGCATGCCGCCTCTGCATTCCAGACACATCATCAAACAGACACAAAGATGACGTGGGGCCGCAGATGCTTTAGGAATAATGATGTTTGGCTGATCATCTAAGGCATGGAGCATTGTACCATGGTTCTAATAAGGCCTACTGAACTCAATCTCCATTCTAAGTCTATTATTTTACATTTCCAGATCTTACTGTACTATCAATGTAATAAGTGTATTTACGAATATCAAACGAAAAACAGGGTATTGTATGTTTAGCTTTCAATATTTTGTAATGCGCCCACAGCTATTGACATGAATAAGATCAAACATTTGGTTTTGTATGAAAGCATTGATCTATTTATCTATGAGAGGGGTTGCAGGTGTAGTTGAACCTGTAGGGACTAGGTCAATGTGGATTTAAAGGACATTAAGCAGATGGGCTAGATTAAAACATCATCACCATGTCCTAATGAATCAACTATAGGCTACTTGAGGAAACAACATACACATAAACAAATCTCTATGCATATGATATTTAGAAGCTTTACTAAACCATCTTGATTTCTTTGTTCTCAGCCAATCCAGTTGTTACTTGTGAACACAAGATCAGGGTATTAAGTAATATTTCCATTGAGGTCCTACCTACAGTAATATGTTACGGCTACTCCATAGACATTGGCAAATATATGTTTTTTTTTTATGGACTGTCTACTGACAGGCGACACCTTTGCTTGTTAAGCTGTTATTGATCATAAGACCTATGCCTTTTTATAGTCAGGTCAACACAGATTCAGCTAATCACAAAGTGTGTAGGTTAATAACTATAGATTTCTATAATCCTGAGCAATTCAATAACAAAGTCAAAGCCAAATTTAGATCTTTCTTGAGGAGCACTATTCGGAACCTTCCTGTGGCTGGGGGAAAATAGACATTCTTGTCTACCCTGTAAACTGAATGGGGGGGGGGGGGGGGGGTTGAGGTGAACAATAAACAATGTGCTATAAATAACAAGAGTAATAAAAAAAAAATACTGTCTGGGTCTCCGCTACCTTCCTCTCCTCTGTCCCACACCCAAGACTACAGAGTCGTCCCCGTGTCAGTCTGAAGCTTCTCCACATGCTCACATGCAACGCAGGAAGCTGCTTTTGTTTCGGGGACACATACAGACTGTGTCACAGTGGATGTGGTGAGCCTTCCCCCCCACTTCTTCCACCAACACATTGTCTGACTCCACAGCCCCATTCACTCTACGCCTCTGCAGTGCACACCACCCACACATCTCACCACGCAGACACTAATACAGTGGCACAATCACATACAATGACGTAAACTTTTATGCTGAAGTGTTGCAGTGTTTTCAAGTGTGACCCGTCTTCCCTCCTCTTGCAGTGCTCATAGTAACTGATTAGTGAAGTGTGCAGTGTGTGCGAAAGGCAGAGAGACAGAGCATGACTGTGACAGTCAGACTTTCTGTAGAGATTGTTCTACCACCAGCCACATTCTTTTCCATCAAGTACTGTGGAGCTTCATTGCAACCTAGAACGTGAGTCTCGCTCTCAAAACATGTCCACGTGATAGGCTATATCATTTATTCAAGGCCTATTTTGCGGTGAAAACATTGTGTCAAACTGCCATGGGTGTGACTATTTTGAGAATATTTTCAGTCAAGGTCATATTTTACTTTCTGAAGAAGAAAAAATGTTGTTTTTATGAAGAATTATATTATGACCCATGAGCACTCATTATCATCATCATCATCATCATTAATCATCATCATCATCATTATGATCAGATCATCATCAAACCATCTCAAAGCTAAACAATAAGCACAAGGCAAAGACAAAAAAGGAATGATTTTGCAGATAATGATGATGATAAGTAGCCTAGAGATGATGATGATCATTATTACAAGATTAGTATACTATTAGCCTGTGCAACTGTAGGTTTTGTAGGCCGTCATTGTAAATAAGAATGTGTTCTTAACTGACTTGCCTAGTTAAATAGAGGTTAAATAAAAAATAAATAAAAGGTATGCTATTCTAGGCAAGAATAATAACATACCCAACTGATGCCTCGAATGGTCGATGTTTCCACAGAATAATGATCCGGGAAAATTCGATAATTGTAACTCCGGAACAGATGCATATTGTTTCAAGTCAAACAAAACAACTTTCACGGTTAGTGGATCTGCGGTAATAACGCATGTCGAAGACGGGAGAACCAAGCATGTCTGTCTATCTGTTACAAAGACCGGACCCACGTTACAACAACATAGCATACCGACAGTGGACATTGCACGACCAGTTGAATCGCCACATGTTGCTCTTGTGTCACTAAAGCCACAAGTCTACATTATTTGTATCCAACCTGACTGTTAGGCTACTGTGCCTACATCAAAACTCAACACAGGTGTCACTGCCACCTCGCACGACGTTGCTGGCTTCTGCCTCTGCTCGACCGAGACTCCAACCCACTTTCAATCAGCCTCAGCTCTATCTCAGCACAGGCGCATGATTGGAGCTTTGCGTAAGCACACTTGCTCTCAAACGAGTCCCCGCTGCTTGTCAAGTGATTTCGGAGTCATTAAAATCGGCGGCCTCTTCAGAACGATTTGATTCTCTATTCACTGCAGCAAATTGCCTTTTTCTTGTTCTTGTTCCCAACATTCAGTTGCGTTGACAGTTTTGGGAGTCATTCCAATGGCTGTTCTAAACTTTTTGTATATCCTTCTGTAGGCCTATCCCAGTGGACAAAAACGATATAGTTGAATCAACGCTGTCTGTTTCCAAGTCATTTCAACCAAAACAATGTGATGACATGACATTGAATTAACGCCGAAAACTTGTGGGATTTGCAAAAATTCATACATTTAACGGAATTTCGTATTTTTTCACCCAACTTTTAACCAAAATCCAACTACAGGATGAACATTTGGGTTGATTTAACGTTGAATTCACGTTAGTTGACAACCAAATGTAAATCTAAACTAGACGTTGAACTGACATATGTGCATATATATTTAAATATATATTATTACTATTATTTATTTTTTTTCTAATATTTTGTAGGGCAGGCCTATCTGATTCCAAAACACACCACAATATGTTGAGTCAGAGCTCCAGCACTCTGTACTTCGCCTGAGTTTGGTAGATGAGATTGAGTCAACGATAAGTATATAAAATATAAGTGTTCATAATGTTCCAGGCCAGTACTGTGGGCAGGCTACAAAATGATCCTGTCCAGATAGCAGCACCTGTACATCAGGAGTTACTGGTGCAAAAACACTTTGATTGGAGGTAGAGGTACACACTAAAAACAAATGGTTCTATATAGTGCCAAATAAGGGTTATTTGGCTTGTTACCATAGCGGAACCCTTTTTAGTGCTATGTGGAACCTTTTTTAAAGGTTCTATAAAGAGTCATGCTCATAAGGTTCTAAATGGAACCTCTATGGTGCTAAAAATAACCCTATCCTAAGGTTCTATATAATACAAAAAAGGGTTCCGCTATGGTTACAACAATAAAACATCTCCTGTAAAATGTATGTATGCAATTTCATTTACAGTACAGCTACTGTAATCCATTTTACGGTACAACAAATGTTACCGAAATCTAATTTACAGTACCAAGTCAGTTACTGTAATCTAATTTACAGTACAAATTACAATTACAGCATATTACTGTAAGTACCCAGTGACATATTACCCAATGCTCTTTGCAAGTTTTCATTTTCACATTTTTGGCCTTCCTGTGATATCGGATGCTGTAGTTTTCCTGGAGGTTATGCAGTATGCCCCCCGGTGATGCGTTGGGCAGACCGTACCACCCTCTGGAGAGCCCTGTGGTTGCGGACGGTGCAGTTTCCGTACCAGGCGGTGATACAACCCAACAGGATGCTCTCAATTGTCCATCTGTAAAAGTTTGAGGGTCTTAGGGGACAATTTCTTCAGCCTCCTGAGGATACACTGGTCTTCAAAATAATTGTAATTACAACAAGGTATCTTATGATATAGCTCTGACTAGCTCTGATAGTAACAATACCTTACTGAGATATTCACCGTACCTTGATATCTGCTTCCTCTAAATCACTATAACATTAAAGTATTGACTAATAAAATGTAAGAAAGTAATTTTTTATAGTATTTGACTGTAACTACAAGGGATTGGAGCATGCAGGTTGGCTGCTAGGCATTTGTATATTACAGAATATTAATGAATACTAGGTGTTTTGTATCACTTTCCCTTCCAGGGGCCTTAACAAAGGCTTCAAAACTGGTTGTGATTGCAGGGCAAAACTGATCAAATGGACATGATTAAATAGTCAACCATTAATGGTTTAGGACCCTCTTTCACTCTCATTTGTCCCCTATAGACATTTAATTGTTTGAGAACCACATATCACTTAAATTGGTACAGGGCTCTCACTAACAGTGCAACAAATATAGTACAAGGCACACCTGAAATTTTTCCTCTCCCAGAATATTTTTCCACAATGCACCATAATTTACAGTATGCTGCATTAAATATACAGCAAAACAGCACTTTATTGTTGAATTGTATTGAAAAAC
Source organism: Salmo trutta (assembly GCF_901001165.1). Lineage (NCBI taxonomy): Eukaryota > Metazoa > Chordata > Actinopteri > Salmoniformes > Salmonidae > Salmo > Salmo trutta. The sequence continues at coordinate 13,428,393 of NC_042986.1, read as the reverse complement.
CTTTACGCAGTTGCTAATAATGAATAAGTAATTCTATATTACAGAATACCAACTGCTTTTTGGTGTTTTATATCACTTGCAATTTAGGCTTCTAAAGTGACAGTGACAACAGGGCAAAAACAGTTCAAAAGGATATGGCTAGCCACTCAACACCGGTTTAAACCTTCCTGTCACTCTGATCTGTCCTCAAAAGACATTCAATTGTTTGGGAGCCACTACCACATGTCAGTTAAATTCATCCAGCGGGTGAAACAAATATAGCCTCTTACAAGACATACCTCAAAATATGTTAATCAGAAACAATACCACATACCCACTAGATTTGCAAAGGTTTTTGGCACTACAAAAATGCAGGATGGAACTGTATTCTGAATTACAGTAAATTACTGACAGCAATTGGCCTGCAAATTACTGTAGATTTTCAGAATAAGGTTTATAGAATTCCTAAAATACAGTATATTACTAAACTCAGCAAAAAAATAAACGTCCTCTCACTGTCAACTGCGTTTATTTTCAGCAAACTTAACATGTGCAAATATATAACAAGATTCAACAACTGAGAAATGAACTGAACAAGTTCCACAGACATGTGACTAACAGAAATTGAATAATGTTTCCCTGAACGGGGGGGGGGGGGTCAAAATCAAAAGTAATAGTCAGTATCTGGTGTGGCCACCAGCTGCATTAAGTACTGCAGTGCATCTCTTCCTCATGGACTGCACCAGATTTGCCAGTTCTTGCTGTGAGATGTTACCTCACTCTCCCACCAAGGCCCCTCCAAGTTCCCTGACATTTCTGTGGGGAATGGCCCTAGCCCTCACCCTCCGATCCAACAAGTCCCAGACGTGCTCAATGGGATTGAGATCCGGGCTCTTCGCTGGCCATGGCAGAACACTGACATTCCTGTCTTGCAGGAAATCATGCACAGAACGAGCATTGTCATGCTGGAAGGTCATGTCAGAATGAGCCTGCAGGAAGGGTACCACATGAGGGAGGAGGATGTCTTCCCTGTAACCCACAGCATTGAGATTGCCTGCAATGACAACAAGCTCAGTCTGATGATGCTGTGACACAGCGCCCCAGACCATGACTGACCCTCCACCTCCAAATCCCGCTCGATCCCGCTCCAGAGTACAGGCCTCGGTGTAACGCTCATTCCTTCCACGATAAATGCGTATCCAACCATCACCCCTGGTGAGACAAAACCGTGACTCGTCAGTGAAGAGCACTTTTTGCCAGTCCTGTCTGGTCCAGCGACGGTGGGTTTGTGCCCATAGGCGACGTTGTTGCCTGTGATGTCTGGTGAGGACCTGAGGCCTACAAGCCCTCAGTCCAGCCTCTCTCAGCCTACTGCGGACAGTCTGAGCACTGATGGAGAGATTGTGCATTCCTGGTGTAACTTGGGCAGTTGTTGCCATCCTATACCTGTCCCATAGGTGTGATGTTCGAATTTACCGATCCTGTGCAGGTGTTGTTACACGTGGTCTGCCCCTGCGTGGATGATCAGCTGTCCGTCCTGTCTCCCTGTAGCGCTATCTTAGGCATCTCACAATACGGACATTGGAATTTATTGCCCTGGCCACATCTGCAGTCCTCATGCCTCATTGCAGCATGCCTAAGGCACGTTCACGCAGATGAGCAGGGACCCTGGGCATCTTTCTTTTGGTGTTTTTCAGAGTCAGTAGAAAGGCCTCTTTAGTGTCCTAAGTTTTCATAACTGTGACCTTAATCGCCAACCGTCTGTAAGCTGTTAGTGTCTTAACGACCGTTCCACAGGTGCATGTTCATTAATTGTTTATCCTCTTCACTATAGGGGGCAGTATTTTCATGGCCGGATGAAAAACGTACCCAAATTAAACTGCCTCCTACTCAGACTCAGAAGGTAGGATATGCATATTATTAGTAGATTTGGATAGAAACCACTCTGAAGTTTCTAAAACTGTTTGACTTATGTCTGTGAGTATAACAGAACTCATATGGCAGGCATAAACCTGAGAAAAATCCAACCAGGAAGTTTGACCTCAAATGGTTGTAGCGATTTCAAATGATGTTCTATCTAAACTACAGTGTCTGATGTCATATTGCACTTCCTAAGGCTTCCACTAGATGTCAACAGACCTTGTTTGAGGCTTCTACAATGCAATTTGATTGAATAATACCCGAAACAGTAAGTGGTCGGGCTAGGGTCATTGACTTACCTCGTGCGCGCTCACGTAGGGCTAGCCATTTTTATTTTTATTCTGTAATGAATCTGCTATTGTCCGGTTGGAATATTATCGAAATTCTACGTTAAAAACACCCTAAAGATTGATTGTGAACATGGTTTGACATGTTTCTACAAACGCTGGGGAACTTTATAACTTTGTCGATGGTGGATAGATGCATTTTGGAAAGGTGATCTGGATGCGCCATCAAAACGGATTTATTTCAACATAAATTATGGACTTTATCGAACAAATGAACATTTCTTGTGGAAGTGGGAGACCTTCCGAGTGCATTCAGCCGAAGATCAGCAAAGGTAAGATAATATTTTTAACATATTTCAGCGTTTTGTGGATGCTGTGGCTGGACGGCTAACTGAATAGCTTGGGGCTCAGTACTCAGAATATGGAACAATGTGCTTTCTCCGTAAAGTTATTTTGAAATCTGACAAAGCGGTTGCATAAAGGAATAGTTCATCTATACTTCTTGAATTTATTGTTATATATTTTGTCAACGTTTATGATGAGTATTTCTGTAAATTATGGTGCACATTCACTGGAAATTTTGGGGTGAATACATTTTCTTAACGTCACGCGCCAATGTAAAATTTTTTTTTTTTATATAAATATGAACTTGATGGAACAAAAAATGCATGTATTGTCTAACATAATGTCCTAGGAGTGTCATCTGATGAAGATTGTCAAAGGTTAGTGCATAATTTTAGCTGGTTTTGTGCTTTTGGACGGCTACCCTTGCTTGGAAAATGGCTGTCCTTGCTAGGAAAATGGCTGTGTTGTTGTTTTTTTGCTGTGGTGGTATCCTAACATAATCTAATGTTTTGCTTTCGCTGTAAAGCCTTTTTGAAATCGGACAACGTGTTTGGATTCAGGAGAAGTGTATCTTTAAAATGGTGTAAAATAGTCGTATGTTTGAGAAAATTGAATTGTGGTATTTTAGTTGTTTTTGTATTTCGCGCCATGCGATCCCATTGGCTGTTGGCTAGGGGTTCCGCTGGCGGAATGGGGTTCCGCTAGCGGAACGCCTAGATGTAAGAAGTTATTAAGGTTCATTGAACAAGCATGGGAAACTGTGTTTAAACCCTTTACAATGAAGAGCTGTGAAGTTATTTGGATTTTTCGAATTATCTTTGAAAGACAGGGTCCTGAAAAAGGGATGATTTTTCGTTGTTGCTGAGTTTCTATTCTGTGAGGGTAAAGCATTTCCTCTCACTGGTGCAACAAATATAGCCTCTTACAAGGCACACCTTAAAATATGTTAATGAGCCCAAAACTCTTTCCTCGCCCACAACATCTTCCCACAATGCACCATAATTAATTATGTAAAACACAATGATGGTATTTTACTGTGCATTCTACCGTGTTTCACTGTTGAAATTACAGAAATGTCTTACAGTGAACCCTTTTCGGAGCTATATTATAGGAAAAAAATGAATGGTTCTACAGAGGTTCTTTTTAGAACCATACAGTGTTTCTTACTTTGGTTTAATAGCCATATTAAATTGTTATAATTCCATTGGTTTTATTATTGTTTTTATGAACAAGTTTTATCAGGAATGCTAGATTTGGTACGTCTGGGGATTCCTGAGGAGAGAATTGAGAACTACTGACTTAATTAACCATTCTTACAAGACACCTTCACTGACCATAGTCATATGTAACGTCTAATAGCATTACACAACAGATTAGATTAAAAAGAGCTGTGAGAAAACCACGTCCCAAAATATTAGAACGACCCACCGCCCCTACATTTGAATTATCGCTAAAAGAGGAAATAACCATTTTTTTAACTGCAAATATCCATTGAAGGGCTCAAAGGGTTATTTGGGTCAGTATCTATCACCTTCCCAAAGAACCCTTGAGGAAACCATTTTTTTTGTGTGTATAGAGGTAGTTTCCTACTGATTTATGGATTATTTTTGACATGAGTACATTTGCTCTGGCAAAGTCTCTCTCTCTCTCAATCTCGCTCTCCCCCCTCACTCTCTCTCTCTCCCCCTTTCTGTGTGTGCGTGTGTGTCTGCATGTCTGCGTGTCTGTCTGCCTGCGTGTGTGTGTAGGATTGGGGTGTGTGGACACTTATCAGAATGACCCCAGCTGTCTGTCTAACCATGCAGTAGGCTACAGACACGTGGACGCAGACAGATAAACCACCTCAGTCCAGGGACAGACAAAAACAACAGGGGAGGCATGACATAGTTACAGGACGGACAGCAAGAGTGATTCTCCCCCTATACATCCTACATAGAACAACTCTGCTATGAAGTCTTATTTACTATTTCAAAGTCTGATGTGATTACATCATGTGGGTTTCACAGACCTTTCTTGAAACCCAGCACACAACCCGTTGAACCAGAATTACATGTAGCCTAATTATTAAGTGCGTAATGGTATTCAAATATGCATGTCATCATACAGTGTGTGTAAAACATTACAGTGTATCCAAGTCAAGTCTCTTTGTGGACATTTAATGCTTGATTTAAACAAACAAAACAAGTTGAATTGTAAAAGTGGCAAATTACGCTATAGTGAATTCAACACTCCAACTCTTTCCTCACAATTCAGATAACACTCTATCCTTCTTTTAAATATGTTCCTGTTTGTATTATGAAGAAGGAGAATTCGTGGTTGTCTTGGTGACCTGATGTATAAACAGATAACTTACTTCCCCCTCCTCTGGTGTTATCCGTCTGGACGGCAACAAGATAGATTTGAAGAAGGTATCCATGGAGAACATGGCTGAAGCCGTTGCTAGGTGAAAGAGAAGAGCGAGGAAAAACAATTTAATGTATTTTCCTATACAGTTTCCTCTAGTAATGTTCTGTGGAAACACAATAAGTTTGGTTCTGTTTTCCTGTCCTGTCATGCCCTGGCCTGGGGGGCAGTTTCAGGAGCTGTACAGTACCGTTCAAAAGTTTGGGGTCAATTTCCTTGTTTTTGAAAGAAAAGCAAAAAAAATTGTCCATTAAGTAACTTCAAATTGATCATAAATACAGTGTAGACATTGTTAATGTTGCAAATTACTATTGTTACTGGAAACGGCTGATTTTTTATGGAATATCTACATAGGTGTACAGAGGCCCATTATCAGCAACCATCACTCCTGTGTTCCAATGGCATGTTGTGTTAGCTAATCCAAGTTTATAATTTTAAAAGGCTAATTGATCATTAGAAAACCGTTTTGTAATTATGTTAGCACAGCTGAAAACTGTTGTCCTGATTAAAGAAGCAATAAAACTGGCCTTCTTTCTTCTCAAAATGGCCAGAAACAAAGACCTTTCTTCTGAAACTTGTCAGTCTATTCTTGTCCTGAGAAATTAAGGCTATTCCATGCGAGAAACTGCCAAGAAACTGAAGATCTCGTACAACACTGTGTACTACTCCCTTCACAGAACAGCGCAAACTGTATCTAACCAGAATAGAAAGAGTGGGAGGCCCCGGTGCACAACTGAGCAAGAGGACAAGTACATTAGAGTGTCTAGTTTGAGAAACTGACGCCTCACAAGTCCTCAACTGGTGTAACCGATGTGAAATGGCTAGTTAGTTAGCGGTGGTGCGCGCTAGTAGCGTTTCAATCGGTGACGTCACTCGCTCTGCGATCTTAAGTAGTTGTTCCCCTTGCGCTGCAAGGGCCGTGGCTTTTGTGGCGCGATGGGTAACGATGCTTCGTGGGTGTCAGTTGTTGATGTGCGCAGAGGGTCCCTGGTTCGAGCCCAGGTTGGGGCGAGGAGAGGGACGGAAGCTATACTGTTACACTGGCAGCTTCATTAAATAGTACACGCAAAAAGAACACAGACACTGGACAGAGGAAAGGCCAGCACAGTCACCGGATCTCAACCCTATTGAGCTGTTGTGGGAGCAGCTTGACTGTTGGTACGTAAAAAGTGCCCATCAAGCCAATCCAACTTGTGGAAGGTGCTTCTGGAACTATGGGGTGAAATCTCTTCAGATTACGTCAACAAATTGACAACTAGAATGACAAAGGTCTGCAAGGCTGTAATTGCTGCAAATGGAGAATTATTTGACGAAGCAAAGTTTGAGGGACACAATTATTATTTCAATTAAAAATCATTATTTATAACCTTGTCAACATCTTGACTATATTTCCTATTCATTTTGCAACTAATTTCATGTATGTTTTCATGGAAAACAAGGACATTTCTAAGTGACCCCAAACTTTTGAACGGTAGTGTAAATCAGTATAATGTCAGGCTGGACAGACCCTTGACTTGGTCGCCGTCCTAAATGGCACCCTATTCCCTCTATAGTGCACTACTTTTGACTAGGGCCGGCATAGAGCTCTGGTCAAAAGTAGGGCACTATGCAGGAAATAGGGTGCCATTTCAGACGCACACTTGCTCTCTCCCACCTACAGTAGCACAAAGTAATGGGGTCATTTCACGATTCTCATCTGTGACCTGGTTACACTAGAAGGCTTGTTTAGATCCCAGCCATGCTCTCCGCCTCTTTCTAGTTACTAAGCTGCCTCAGTTACTACTCTGTCTTGTGTCATTCTATATAGCCACTGAGGAGATATACCCTGGACCTTGAGAAGAGATAGAGTTTATATGAAAGGCTGAATATCTCAGGGTGTCTCAGCTTCTTTATCTCGACCCAGACACCTGCTGTTTCTCGTCAAAGTATTTTTCCGTTGCGGATATCACCTCTCCTCATCATCCTCTCCCTAGACTGTAGGTGAGAAAGTTAAGGGTGTTCACAAAACACAGTATGCTGCCTAGTACAACAAACGTCTGACCCAAAAATAGCACCCATTAAAAACCAGTAGTCTACGTGAAATGTCTCAACACTTCAAAGCGGGCTAAGAAACCTCTCCCTGTAGTTCTGACGAAAACAATCCACCTGAAAAGCAGGCAACAACAATTTCTTACCAAATATGTCTTCCTGAGGACTGTGAAGAATGTTTTGTCTATCTGCGATCCTGCTTAGAGAAGACCAAAAATTCCCAAACATAAAAAACAAATAAACTAAAAGTACAGTCTACGGCAGAGACATACACAGAACAAGCTAAGGAAGGCTGAGTGAGGCTCTAGTGTTTGTCTTCCAGGGACATCAAGATGCCAGTTTAAGAATGCTCATAGTGAAGAAGGAATCCAGTTTTCATTTGTATGACCTCCTCAGGGAATGTGAACACGTCAGTTTGTTCGATAAGGAATAACAAGTGCTGTAGCCAGCTGCTAGACTCCATCAGATAGCATCTCACAGAGCGACTGCACAGTGCACAGTCCAGTGTCATGAGGGCTGCAAATGTTTGTTATGTTTCAACTCGGTAGTTCAACAGTTTGGTTGACTGGTTTAGGCCTACTTACAAGGCTTGTATTGATACACGGTTGGTGTGGTAAAAATACATCACGCCTATTTAATGACCCACAACTGATCTCAAACCATGAACGTGTTAGGACTGAGGGCATAACGATAATTCAATCTTTTAAACAAATGATTGCAACACATTGAAACAAAAGCCAGTAAATATTGAGCTCAGGACCACTAGCTGGGCCTTGTATAGTATAGGCCCTAAGAGATGGCCAAACCGTAACCAGCGAGCATCATCAAGCACTGCCTTAATAAATATTGTCATCCTCTGGGGCTAATGTGTGTCCCTTCCCTCCACTTCACCACCAGTCACAGTCTGAGTCATTGTGGATGTTGTCAAAATGTCCCCTGCCTCATTTGGGCTTTCTTCCATTTTGGGAATTTAATGCTGCCATCTAGTGAATACACCCTCACACTACGCTCTGAGTCACCGTTCTCAAATCATTTCTAGTTGTGGATTTATAGTACCGGTAAGTGATTTAAAAAAAAAATACAAATATTTGAGGGGAGACACATTATTTGCTAATTTGTTATTCAATTTGCACATTTATTACAGGTTCATTTGTTAATTTCAATTTAGCAATACTGAATTTGTTTCCTTGTGTATCTAAACTGTTAATCACCACTGATTTACAGATTGAATTGACAAAGAAAGAGTCCCATGGTCTGGTGTTCTTTCCCCACAACAAGCTTGTCATCAGGTCATCAGTTTGATAAGTGTGTGTGTGTGTGTGTGCAGTTCCTCTGGGAAAGGGAGTGGAATTTCCTGCATCTACGCCCATTTGGAATGTGCTCTTAGCATGCTGTCTTTGTTGTGTGTCAGTGTTACAACGGTCTCTAAAAATGTGCACACACACATACACACACTTATAGCACTTCTGAGGACAAGCACCTCATGGGAGCAAAACACCAGACATTTATACCACAGGACTTCTTCCTTTTCCTTGAAACATGTACCTACAGAACCATACATAGTATGTACGATTGTATTGCTGTTTTAGGCTTATTTATCTTTTCCCACCCTACCTCTCACCTTTTCCTTCCTATTGTCTCCCTTGGCCAGTTAGCAAGTAGGGAGAGGATGGCAGAGCATTTATTCACCTGACCCTACGCTCATAGAGGAAGACAAGTAGATAGTGATAAGAAATGGAGAGAAGGTGCTAGAAACAGATTTAATGTGAGAGATGACTATAATTAAGCAATATCAAATCAACGTTTTTTTTGTCACATGCGCCGAATACAATAGGTGTAGACCTTACAGTGAAATGCTTACTTACAGGCTCTAACCAATAGTGCAAAAAAGGTATTTGGTGAACAATGGGTAAGTAAAGAAATAAAACAACAGTAAAAAGACAGGCAATATACAGTAGCGAGGCTATAAAAGTAGCGAGGCTACATACAGACACAGGTTAGTCAGGCTGATTGAGGTAGTATGTACATATAGATATGGTTAAAGTGACTATGCATATATGCAATAAGCCTAAGCGGAGTGCCTGGATACAGCCAATAGTCATGGTATGGCCATATACCACAAACCCAGAGGTGCCCTATTGCTATTATAAACTGGTTACCAACATAAATAGAACAGTAAAGTATTTTCGTGTCATAGCCATGGTATGTTGTCTGGTATACGCATGACTGAAATGCTGTTTCAGCCAATCAGCATGCAGGACCCAATCTGCCCGGTTTATAATTAAGCAATAAGGCCCAAGGGGGTGTGGTATATGCATCGTGCCTAAGAACAGCCCTTAGCCGTGGTATATTGGCCATATATCACAAACCCCCGAGGTGACTTATTGATATTAAAATTAGGGCAGTAAAAATAAATGTTGTCATATCCGTGGTATACGGTCTGATATACCACGTCTGTCAGCCAATCAGCATTCATGGCTCGAACCACCCAGTTTATAATGTTTAATAGCTACCTGTTTCATGGGTATCCCTTTGTCTCGCTTTCATTTGGGTCTCTCTTTATACCTCACTGAAATGCTTATTGCTGTTGTCCACCTTCACATTCTAAAAGACGACTGATAACATTCGAAAGTCCTGTGTCTGAGAAGCAGCACATGGGGATATTGGGGCCATCTGCTCCTGATAATCTTAATCTTGCTTTGGTATCACATAAATGTACATCAATATCAAATTCATCCTTAAGTGTTCAAAAAGAAAGGAGGACCTAGGCACTCTTCATATAATTGATTAAAATGCCTTTATTAGTATGGCATGTTCAATAGAAACAATGTTTTTAAAAACCGACGCGTTTCGGCTGCATGGCCTTCATCAGGGTGTACAAAGAAATAATACTTAAGTGTATTTTGAGTACATTGTGACCCCCTCAAAAAAAGTACCAAACTAACTTATACTCAATTATTACCACAATGAGTACAAATGATTACTTATTTTGCCCAAAGCTCATGATATTTCTGTAATTTTAACATGAGGTGTCTATAGATGTGTGATAACAGACTAAAATCTTTTTACCTGATACCCCCTCTGCCATGTTTCAGCCTCCGTGTTCTGTTCTGAGAGCCCAAAGCTGTCTTTCACTCTCCGCTCCTGTCCTTTTATGACAACTGATGGTACATCACAGTTTGGGTTTGTGTGTGTGTGTGTGTGTGTGTGTGTGTGTGTGTGTGTGTGTGTGTGTGTGTGTGTGTGTGTGTGTGTGTGTGTGTGTGTGTGTGTGTGTGTGTGTGTGTGTGTGAGCTTCCTGTGGCTGTCTGATTGGATATGACTAGTGTGCTCTAGGGGCTTGGGGTGTCAGCATAGTGGCGGGTAGAGGGGGAGGTAGACAACACTGTTGCAGTTGTCCTAAAATGGCCCCCTACTCTGCTACACCACCAAAGTAGGCTACTACCCATTTCACTGCACCTATCCTGTGTACTTGACAATATTATTATTATTATTATTATTATATATTTTTTTACTACAGTAGTACTCACCTGGACATGATGCATTGGAATGGAGGCCATAATGATGAGTGATAGAGGGAAGTCGGGGCAAGAAACATCGATGAGTCAGTGTCTCTGTGGACTAAATAGAGCCAAAATATGTTACACATCTACAGCATTCTAACTGTCATTGCTAAAGCAAAGCAAGGATGTGGTTTACCTCTGTGAAAGACTGTTGAGTACACACTATGATAACCACACTGGAAAGATAAGCTATGTCTGTCTCGATCCTACTTGTAATAGTAAATTTTACTTCCTCATGATGCCATCTATTTTGTGAAGTGCACCAGTCCCTCTTGCAGCAAAGCACCCCCACAACATGATGCTGCCACCCCCGTGTTTCACGGTAGGGATGGTGTTCTTCGGGTTGCAAGCCTCCCCCTTTTTCCTCAAAACATAATGATGGTCATTATGGCCAAACAGTTCTATTTTTGTTTCATCAGACCAGAGGGCATTTCTCCAAAAAGTACGATCTTTGTCCCCAGTTGCAAACTGTAGTCTGGCTTTTTTATGGCGGTTTTGGAGCAGTGGCTTCTTTCTTGCTGAGCAGCCTTTCAGGTTTAGTTTCCTGAAGGGGAATAGGCTTTGTCGTGCCCTCTTCACGACTGTCTTGATGTGTTCGGACCATTCTAGTTTGTTGGTGATGTGGACACCAAGGAACTTGAAGCTCTCAACCTGCTCCACTACAGCCCCGTCGATTAGAATGGGGGCGTGCTCGGTCCTCCTTTTCCTGTAGTCCACAATCATCTCCTAAGTCTTGGTTACGTTGAGGGAGAGGTTGTTATGCTGGCACCACCCGGCCAGATCTCTGACCTCCTCCCTATAGGCTGTCTCGTTGTTGTCGATGGACTGCAAAAAATTAGAAAATTTCCTCTCAATCCAAAATGTTGAATGCAATTCTATTTGAACTTACTCTACCGGTTGTCTGTGCAGTTAGTCCTTATGTGGGTCAAAATTTAAAAAAAATTATCCACAGGAAAGTATTATTTACCCAAACTTTTAGAGCGCCGCTAGGTATATGGTTCTGTCGGCTTGTATTTTCAATCTCCTGATGCATTTACACGTGATGCACACTATGTAAACAATAGCTGACCCTCATAATCAGCTAGAAGTGCTTGAGTCTTACTGCACATCATCTGTTCTGTGAAGTGTGATCGCTTATACAGTATAATAGCTCATCTGTGGTTTGGTTATGCTCAGATATTGTTTACATATTGTACAAGCTATGGCATAAGGTAACGATGAGCAGATAAGAGGCAATCTGTAATTTCGATTAAGACATTAATGAACAAGCTAGGACGGACTTTGTCAATATAACTATTTATTCAGCACTTCTGAAATGTACTGCGACAAAATTCAGAACATGGGCCGTTTTTACAGTACACCTGTACACCAAGTCAGAACCGCAAGATAAACAACGGGGGCATTTAAGCAGCTCTTACAGTATTCAGTGATTACATTTCTCTAAAACAGGCTATAGGCTACATGTGCACCACCAAGTCAGAACAGTAGGCGAAATTAAGAGGGGTAAAGGGACCCAATTATTAGCGTGAAACACATGGGCTACTAACAGCTTACTACACAACATACACTTAGTAACTTAATTACTTTCTTAGCTACAGTATACATATCTCCCTGGCATGTTACAAAATTTATGTAGCAGCATACAAGACATTTTTGGATGCACCTTGTTGTGCTGTGCTCACTTCCTTCCACACCACTCATTGTTGAATTTGCAATTACCAACTTGTTGTGTAATGTTTATGTCCAAAGGTCGATGAGCACCGATACATTTTATCTATAATTTCTCTTCATTATTTATCTTCATATGACAAGGATTGAAAAGGATTTGCCAGTAGATTGTCGACTTGATTGATGATGATGACTGCTAGCTAAGATGTTAAAAGTATGATGTTGACATCAGTCCAATCAAAGCTACTGTACATTTAACGTGATTTGACGTCATTTTATCTGTGGCCAATGACCTTGAGCCTTTTTGGATGGGCACTTCTAATTTTTATTTTTTTATTTTTTATTTCACCTTTATTTAACCAGGTAGGCTAGTTGAGTTCTCATTTACAACTGTGACCTGGCCAAGATAAAGCAAAGCAGTGCGACACAAACAACAACACAGAGTTACACATGGAATAAACAAACATATAGTCAATAACACAATTGAGAAAAAAGTCTATATACAGTGTGTGCAAATGAGGTAAGATAAGGGAGGTAAGGCAATAAATAGGCCATAGAGGTGAAATAATTACAATTTAGCAATTAAACACTGGAGTGATAGATGTGCAGAAGATGAATGTGCAAGTAGAGATACTGGGGTGCAAAGGAGCAAAAAAATGGGGATGAGGATGAGGATGTGCTATTTACAGAAGGACTATGTAATGTAACTCTATGTCAGCAGCCAAAGGGCAAGAATGTTCGAGGTCTCCCCTTACACTTTGCGATTATGTAGTGTCCCCATGAGTGACAGAGCACTGAGCCAATCACGGCGCAACACTCCATATTTTCTGCTAGCTTTCCCCATCACCACAGAAAGCACTGAGCTAGGCTGAAACACCTGCATTTTGGAGCTACTTACTCAAGAAAACAAAAAGAGACCATGTTTGTATGTGCCTTAATTAAAACAGGTGGGGCTCTGCTTCTTTTACTTTTGGTTTTGTACACCATCTTCAATCAGCTGAAAACAATATTTTTGGTTATGGAAAATATACTGCTCAAAAAAATTAAGAGAACACTTAAACAACACAATGTAACTCCAAGTCAAGCACACTTCTGTGAAATCAAACTGTCCACTTAGGAAGCAACACTGATTGACAATACATTTCACATGCTGTTGTGCAAATGGAATAGACAACAGGTGGAAATTATAGGCAATTAGCAAGACACCCCCAATAAAGGAGTGGTTCTGCAGGTGGTGACCACAGACCACTTCTCAGTTCCTATGCTTCCTGGCTGATGTTTTGGTCACTTTTGAATGCTGGTGGTGATTTCACTCTAGTGGTAGCATGAGATGGAGTCTACAACCCACACAAGTGGCTCAGGTAGTGCAGCTCATCCAGGATGGCACATCAATGCGAGCTGTGGCAAAAAGGTTTGCTGTGTCTGTCAGCGTAGTGTCCAGAGCATGGAGGCGCTACCATGAGACATGCCAGTACATCAGGAACCGTGGAGGAGGCCGTAGGAGGGCAACAACCCAGCAGCAGGACCACTACCTCCGCCTTTGTGCAAGGAGGAGCAGGAGGAGCACTGCCAGAGCCCTGCAAAATGACCTCCAGCAGGCCACAAATGTGCATGTGTCTGCTCAAACGGTCAGAAACAGACTCCATGAGGGTGGTATGAGGGCCCGACGTCCACAGGTGGGGGTTGTGCTTACAGCCCAACACCGTGCAGGACGTTTGGCATTTGCCAGAGAACACCAAGATTGGCAAATGCGCCACTGGCGCCCTGTGCTCTTCACAGATGAAAGCAGGTTCACACTGAGCACATGTGACAGACGTGACAGTCTGGAGACGCCGTGGAGAACGTTCTGCTGCCTGCAACATCCTCCAGCGTGACCGGTTTGGCGGTGGGTCAGTCATGGTGTGGGGTGGCATTTCTTTGGGGGGCCGCACAGCCATCCATGTGCTCGCCAGAGTAGCCTGACTGCCATTAGGTACCGAGATGAGATCCTCAGACCCCTTGTGAGACCATATGCTGGTGCGGTTGGCCCTGGGTTCCTCCTAATGCAAGACAATGCTAGACCTCATGTGGCTGGAGTGTGTCAGCAGTTCCTGCAAGAGGAAGGCATTGATGCTATGGACTGGCCCGCCCGTTCCCCAGACCTGAATCCAATTGAGCACATCTGGGACATCATGTCTCGCTCCATCCACCAATGCCACGTTGCACCACAGATCCCTCAGGAGACCATCCACCACCTCATCAGGAGCATGCCCAGGCGTTGTACGGAGGTCATACAGGCACGTGGAGACCACACACACTACTGAGCCGCATTTTGACTTGTTTTAAGGACATTAAAATCAAAGTTGGATCAGCCTGTAGTGTGGTTTTCCACTTTAATTTTGAGTGTGACTCCAAATCCAGACATCCATGGGTTGATAAATTGGATTTCCATTGATTATTTTTGTGTGATTTTGTTGTCAGCACATTCAACTCTGTAAAGAAAAAATGTATTCATTCATTCAGATCTAGGATGTGTTATTTTAGTGTTCCCTTTATTTTTTTGAGCAGTGTATATTTCACAGCAGTTTAGATGGTAGAATGATTTTATACTATACTTGCTTGTTTTGTCACATAAACTGAAATTTAGCGGCCTATTCGAATTTTAGCAACCAGGTAATGGCGGAATGATTTCTGCATAGTGCATCTTCAATATCTTCAATACCACATGGAAAATTCAATAAATCAGATGTTTTATGTAAATAAAGACTTGCTAAAGTGCATCCTCTGTGACTTCTAGGAAGAGTTTAACCCACTTAACAGCAACATTTCTTCTTTTTTTTTTGCTTTGACTAAGTCATTTCTGAAGATTACTATTTCTTTCATGTGATTTAGTGATTCACATACTGTATGTCTGCCCTCATTTTAAGGTCAACCCTTTTATGTGAACTGAAGTCTCGTTTTAATGTGGAGAAACTAGTCCCTTCTTTTTGTTAACATCTAATAGTCAAACTATAGTGTAAAAGCAAGTAAACTGGTTTTACTATTTTTTGGAAATGTTCTGGTGTTTTGTGGGGAAAACTAAGTGGGTCGGGTATAACACGTCAACCCTGTTAACCAGGCACAGTAGAAATGTTTTACCAATTTCATTATTTTGTGAAGCTTGCTTGCAATTGCCCCTCCCTGTTGCACACAACAAGCTTCCATTCCCCCTGTCACAAGGGGATTTATGGCTGATTTAAGATGAAGTAGTCAACCCTCTTACGGTCAACTTTATTTGGCACTTAATATATTCCTTTTTTAATTTAACCTCTTGAGACGGGAAAACATGTTTTTCATTAAGTTGAAGCTGTGCTCTTTATGACAGAATATTAAAGTTAGGTGAAATAAAAAATATATAAACTACGGTTCAAAAGTTTGGGGCCACTTAGAAATGTCCTTGTTTTTGAAAGAAAAATGATTTTTTTGTCCATTAAAATAACATCAAATTGATCAGAAATACAGTGTAGACATTGTTAATGTTGTAAATGACTATTGTAGCTGGATGCGGCTGATTTTGTATGGAATATCTACATAGGCGTACAGAGGCTCATTATCAGCAACTATCACTCCTGTGCTCCAATGGCACATTGTGATAGCTAATCCAAGTTTATGCTGGCCTTCTAGGCAGAGTTGCAAAGAAAAAGCCATATCTCAGACTGCCAATAAAAAGAAAAGGACAAAGATTGGCAAAATAACACAGACACTGGACAGAGGAACTCTGCCTAGAAGGCCAGCATCCCGTAGTCGCCTCTTCACTGTTGACGTTGAGACTGGTGTTTTGCGGGTACTATTTAATGAAGCTGCCAGTTGAGGACTTGTGAGGCATCAGTTTCAAGAATAGACTGACGAGTTTCAGAAGAAAGTTCTTTGTTTCTGGCCATTTTGAGCCTGTAATCGAACCCACAAATGCTCATGCTCCAGATACTCAACTAGTCTAAAGAAGGCCAGTTTTATTGCTTCTTTAAATCAGGACAACAGTTTTCAGCTGTGCTAACATAATTAAAAAGGGTTTTCTAATGACCAATTAGCCTTTTAAAATTATAAACTTGGATTAGCTAACACAACGTGCCATTGGAACACAGGAGTGATGGTTGCTGATAATGGGCCTCTGTACGCCTATGTAGATATTCCATAAAAATCAGCCGTTTCCAGCTACAATAGTCATTTACAACATTAACAATGTCTACACTGTATTTCTGATTAATTTGATGTTATTTTAATGGACAAAAAAATGTGCTTTTCTTTCAAAAGCAAGGGAATTTCTAAGTGACCCCAAACTTTTGAACGGTAGTGTATATATATCACCGAGTTATACTTCTCAAAAGACACCTAAATGGTGCAAAGACCCAGAACCATATACAGACCAGCGCTCTGAAAGTTGGGTTAATAAACACTTTCCTGCGGATATATGGTCTAAAGTTTCAACCCACATAATGACGAAATGAGCGGGCAACAGGAAGAGTAAGTTCAAATTACGTTTATTCAACATTCTGACTTGTAAATGGACTGTTTGACCCTATATGTTAGACACGAGTGAGGAAGGAGACTTACACACTCCGATTCAAAAGGGGCAACCCTACCTGTAGAACTTACATCAGTGATGTGATTTCTGGTAGAGAGACGACTGTTTGTTTGTTCGCTGTTCGTGACTTGATTTTAAATTTGCTACTAGATTCATTATTAAATAATCCTAGTTACATAGTTTGGTTACGTCCTAGTTTTGATTATTTAACCATCATTTATAAGTTATTCAAAGTTTAAGCTTTCAGGCTACTCTCGTTCCCGCATCCTGATCTTCTTGTACTAGCCTACCTGTCCGGCTCCTGCCTTCCCCCAAGAAGCTACAGCAGCACTCATCTGAGTCATCCAGCATAATGAAAGCTACAATTATACTGTAACTACATACAATATCATACTGCTTCACTAGCAAGTACAATATCCTTGTGTTTTTTTATTTATTATAGGCCTGCATATAGCCTATCTCTAGGCCACAGGAGGCTCTGTTTGGGTCTGCCATGTGGAGTTTTGTTCAAAGCAAAGATCTTCCAATATAGTTTGCTAAATAGTTCACTTCTCAAATGTATCTGTTTATTTCCTTCGCTTGTATTTGAGAGACAAAAAAAAAGTTTTGACATGGATGTTTTTCAATATCCATGCATACAAGACAGCCTGTTTCAGAAAGCCTATTTGACTCTTGGCTGAAGACGGAAAGACACCAAAGCATTGGCTCTAGAACATAACACACAATCTTGATCATTCCTGGGCCAGGGTCCGGAAGGAGTCAGGCGGTGGGAAGACGGCAGTAACTGATGTTTTGTTTGAAACTGCTGGCGAGTCGGGTGAAGATGAAAGCGCAGAGAGTGAGAAGGAGTGGTTTACAGTGGCGAAAAAGAAAGGAAACAAGAGAAGTTAAAGCTGTGGTGGAAAGCCCTAGACTCATTTTTAGTTGGAATGAGGGTTTTGGACCAATGTAACCTGGGATATCCGTTTGAAGTGTCGATAAATGTAATGGAAGCGTTGGGTGAAGTTAGGTCAATGGAAGGCACAAGAAGTGTGCTTATTTAGGTTTTTAGTGTGTCCGAAGAGCAGAAGTGCCTTAAGAAGATATATTTGTGGAATCTTAATGTAGGATCTTCAAAGCTGTGCACCTATCAAGGGGGTTACCACTGGGGTGGAGCATAAAGTGTGTGCAGAGGTAGTACCTGAGGACATAGGGACTTATGTAGAGTGGTTGGAGCACGTCGACTGACCTGTATGGTAGATGGAGTGAAGACATTCACTTAATCCATACTATTGTTCTTTGATGAAGGGGTCTCTCCCTTTTCATGTCAAGTTGGGCTATGTGAGATACCCAGTAAGAGCCTTCGTGCACAAACCCCTTAAGTGCAATCAATGCAAAATATTTGGTCCTGTGTCAAGTGTATGCAGACGGGAAGAGGATCAAATGCTAGTGGAGGTTAGATGCTGCAATTGTAGAGTGGGAGTGAGACGGGTTTTTTAATGTTTCTATTTTTGTATGATGTCATCCTCCAATGGTTATTTGTTTCTATAGTTTACCACCCGTACAGTAGGTGCCGACATGCATCTCCAATGAATGTTTGTGGACTGCCATAATACCATCAATTTTTTTCTGCATGTTGATGATTGATTTACGGTGATCAGTGTTGTAAAGTAACAAAATAAAAAATACTTTGAAGTACTACTTAAGTATTTTTTTGGGGTATCTGTACTTTACTATTTATATTTTTGACAACTTTTACTTTTACTCCACTACATTCCTAAAGTAAATATGCACTTTTTACTCCCATACATTTTCCCTGATACCCAAAAGTACTCATTACATTTTAAATGCTTAGCAGGACAGGAAAATGGTCCAATTCACTCACTTACCAAGAAAACATGTGGTCACCCCTACTGCCTCTGATCTGGCAGATACACAAACACAAATGCTTTGTTTGTAGATGATGTCTGAGTGTTAGAATGTGCCCCTGGCTCTCTCTCTATATATATGTTTTAACCTCTACGGGATCGGTGTCCCTATACCAGGACCGTTGAGCTAAAGTGTGCTAATGTGATTAGCATGACAGTTGTAAGTAACAGCAAACTTTCTAGGACATAGACATGTCTTACATGGACAGAAAGCTTAAATTATTGTTAATCTAACTGCACTGTCCAATTTACAGTAGCTATTACAGTGGAAAAATATCATGCTATTGTTTGAGGAGAGAGCACAACAACAAAAAACTGGTTTGATACATTCACCTCTGAAGGTAAATAATGTACTTACATTCAGTAATCTTGCTCTGATTTGTCATCCTGAGGGTCCAAGAGATAAAATGTAGCATAGTTTTGTCTGATAAAATCCATTTTTATATTCAAATGTAGGAACTGGGTCTACAGTTTGACCCCAGGGCTGTCTCTGGCTCCTCACCCACCCCGCCCGGCCATCTAGATCTGTGAAAGTTAGTGTATAAGCTAATGTTCTATCATGTATGACATTCCTGGGAGTGTGTAAACTAACATTTTGTATCACCATATCATTTTTGTGTCTTCTCTATAGTTATGTACTTAAAACAGTAGCAATTGACCAATTCGGCACATTTGGGCAGACTTGACACAAAATATTGTCCAGTATTGCCATGCTTCACTGGATCAATCTAAAATTTTGCACACACTGCTGAGGCCAAAATCGAATTTACGCCTAAACTGCAATATTATACGATGGCCTTTCTCTTGCATTTCAAAGATGATGAAAAAAATAAAAATAGAAAATTCATGTTTTTTTGTTTGTATCATCTTTTACCAGATCTAATGTGTTATATTCTCCTACGTTCATTTCACATTTCCACAAACTTCAAAGTGTTTCTTTTAAATGGTATCAAGACTATGCTTAACCTTGCTTCAAGTCCTGAGCTACAGGCAGTTAGATTTGGGTATGTCATTTTAGGCGAAAATTGAAAGCAAGAAAATTGTGCTGTCTGGTTTGCTTAATATGAGGAATTTTAAATGATTTATAGAATTTCCTTTTACTTTTGATACTTAAGCATATTTTAGCAATGACATTTACTTTTGATACTTAAGTATATTTTAAACCAAATACTTTCAATTTTTCATCAAGTATATTTTCCCTGGTGATTTTTACTTTTACTTGAGTCATTTTCTATTAAGGTATCATTACTTTTACTCAAGTATGACAATTGGGTAGTTTTTCCACCACTATGTTTTTAGCCACATAGTTGTTGTATTTTTGGGTTATTTTTACGTTTATCCCGCTCACTAGGTGGCAGCAATATAACTTTGTGGATATAGTACGGTGAACACTAACGAAGAAGATGAATCTTCCTGGGCCGGTAGGAGAAGTTGTTAATTTGTTGCCACTGTAGGCTACTGTTTTGTCGGTTGTGTGTAATTTACACAATTGTAGCGAGTGTTGTGTTCGCTCGATAACCAATTTGTTTGTATCAATTCGAGATGGTTCAGTCGATGTAGTTGAAATCAGTTGTTGTATAGCCAGTTCGGGTGATTTTAGGACAACAACATCCAGCCAGCCAGGACTGCTGTTGCGTAATCACTATACTATGTGAGCCGTGTTTGTCTAAATTTGTCAGGCTACGTTTATGCATTGTTATTGACCGTCTATATAGCAGCTTTCCCCCAAAAAAATTCAATCTAGAGTTATAGTTATATCCGTGTTAATGGGGAAGAGTAGAACATACATCAGCATAGGATATGCTACCTTTGGTATGCTGGTTGGATTTTCAGCATTTTTGGTCTGGAACATAGCATACAAACAACCATGGACGGCGGCAATGGGCGGATTGTCAGGTACAGTAACAACGTAGAATGACGGACATACCAGTGTGTCGTGAACAATATCAGCTTGAGCAACAATAGTGGACTCGGCGGTTCGCCTCCAAAATAAAAGTTCCCCATTTGAAATCAATTATGTATAAAAAAAAATAAAAAATCCTCTATTGCTGTTGCTTTGAAGCCACCGGTCGGCCATATTGCTAACCGAATCATCGTCCCTCTCCTAACTCGAACATAACCATTTTAAATGTCAACTTCAATGGGGTAGGGAAGTCCCAACGATACATGATAGCAAGGGCATTAGGAATAAGCCTCTAGGAATTAATGCAGTATTTCAATTGTTTCAAGGACAAAATTGTGTGTATTTAAGTAGTTTTGTTATAGTAGTGTGGATAGTAACATTATTAATCTCTAAAATGTATTAATGTTTTTATACATTTTTTTATTATTATGTTTAACACACAGTATAATGTAAAAGTATGTATTATGGTGTAATAAAATAAACATGGCAGAAACTAATGTAGACATTTATAAATGTATTTCTATATCTTCTAAAATATTTTTTTTACAATGTGGGGAGTGCCAAGATGGAGGAACAGTGGCTTCAACACAGTCATCTAGTGTATATATAAATCATTCATTGAAACTGATGCAAATGGATAAAAATAGTGGAATGAGACACAATTGGATTAGATAATGCTAAACAAATGTTGGAATGTTATAGATATTCAACAAAAGACAATTTGTTAATTTGAAAAAAATGTATCTGTTGAAATTGCACAGTGGATGTATTCGAGTTCAGAATTGCATTGGGCTACTTATGAATCCAGGGTCTATGGAATGGGCTATCAGCCTACTCTGTAAAACCCACAAATTACAAAAGTTACACAATAAGAGCTACGCTGCTAATATTTGTGTAAACTCTTCCGAATTGTAGTCTGCGGGTGTCACTGAGTAGGCTGATACCCCTATTTCATGGACCAAAGATAAGTACGGTTGTACAGTGCATATAAGTATGCCCCCAATGCAAATACATCCACAGTACGATTTCAAGTGATTTGTACCGTTTTGTGTCAATTTAACTAATTATTGTCATTTGTTGAATTTATATAACAACATGCCAACATTGCTTAGTATTATCTTGTCCAATTGGGGTATGGTTCCACAATTTGTATCACTTCGCATGTTTCAATTGGGGGCTTTCATTTTGAAGGTGAACCGCCAACTCCACTATTGTTGCTCATGCTAATGTTGTTCTCAACACACACGACAGACTTGTAGGCCAAGATAAATGGGCATTTCACCATAATGTTGAATAACATTGTCAATGTCCTCCACTACTATGTCAGTGCATGCAAATAACTCAGTCTGTTTGATATTTCTCATGGTTTCTGTGAAATGTTTTTGTGTAATACTGTGTTGTTACTGTAGCAAAAAAAAGGCTAAAAGATCAAGCCCAGGGATGGGCAGCTGGCACAGGCCGTTGGATCAATAAAAACAGAAATATATTTGATTTATTTATTAGGAACTCCGTCGGTGTCTCAACTTACTGTTTTGAGTTAGAATGGTAGAATACAGAAGGTGCGGTGTCTAAATTTGGTTGTACATCAGCAGTTTCTCTCTTGTTAAGTAAGTCACTGATAGTTTGTCTAAACTTGTTATCATGGTCAAATTACCTGCCGGGGGGGCCGCCATTGATTTTGTTCTTCAGTCTAACTCAGATATAAAAACTGCAAACATTTCTCTTCAAAATGTTTAGAATTGCAGGAAATTAGCTGTAAAACAGCTAATGTACTTATCCGCCCCATTGCAAAATATATAGTATTGCAGCAAACTCTTTAAAACTGCAACATTTTCCCTACACCCCATGTCAAAATGTGTAGAATTGCACAAAATTAACTCTAAAATGTTTTTTTTATTTTTATATCTGCTGTAAGAGGGGGGCCACTATAATGTTTTGCTCGCAATGCGGGTTGTAGATCGGCCCCTCATGATGAGTTCAGATTTTTTGTGTCCCCCATTAACCATCAAAGTTGCCCATCCCTGATCTAGCCTAATGCCTTGATTAGCTGAGACTATTACTCACAACTTAGGAATAAATGTGTAGAAGTGTGAATTGAATAGGCTGACTGTTTGCATCAGATTTAGCATCACATTTAATTAGCGCAATGGCCCCTTACATCTGCTTCACCAAAGGCTTTTTCTGTGATGCTCCCTAACTAAGCACGCTGTCCCTATGTCCTAGTTCAGTCATGAGGTCTCACAGTATGCCAGCCTTTCTGGAGAGTATGATACGGTATTCCACATGTTTCTGTCACCCAACAGGAGTGCTGGCGCTCTGGGCCCTTGTCACCCACATTATGTACCTGCAGGACTACTGGCGCACATGGCTGAAGGGACTCAAGTTCTTCATCTTCGTTGCGGGTTTCTTCTCCATCCTGGCTGTGGTGGCCTTCGCTACTTTCCTCACCCTCGCCATCACACAGAAGCAATGTTAGTCTTTCTCTCTCTCTGGCTCATATTCTCTTATCTGATATGTAACTATTGATTACAGATTTAGAAACCTATATATCATCTAGTAATTAAGTGTCGAGATATTCTGAAAAAATTTGACAGATTGTATATTCTCTCCCGTCCTGCAGCTCCCACTGACCCGACGAGCCTGTACCTGTCCTGTGTCTGGAGCTTCCTCACTCTCAAATGGGCCTTCCTCCTAGCCCTGTACTCTCACAGGTACCGCCAGGAGTTTGCAGACATCAGTATCCTCAGTGACTTCTGATCACCATCCATTTTACCCACCATACACTGGGTAGGAGGTTTGGGGAACCAGCCAGCTGCAGAAGAGTTGGTCAAAAACGTGTTTCAACGAAAGAGAGTGTGGAGAAGCTGGAATGGCTGCATAAGAGTTCTTTGAACTTTTAATCAGCGTAGTTACACACTCCGGACAAGCCCTAAATTGTTGTCAACCCCTAAATTGTTGTCAACCCCCACTACTATACATACAGTAACAGCTCATTTGTTTTGTTGGAGTGAGTAGCCATATAGTCACTTGGAAAAAACTCCTTCTGATGGGGATCTACTGCTTATCTGTAATGGCAGGTAGCAGTGGCTTATGTTTCTAAGCAAGGATTTGCACAAGGCTATTTGTAGAGTGGCTTAGGGATCAAGACTGGGTCATGTAGGCTGTGGGGGTTTGTCTCTGAGGATTTGGGTCAAAGCTTTCCAAAAGGACACTGTTTTTAAGAATTGTATTTTAAGTTTCAGGTTGAAATGTGTTGATCCAATGTCACATCTAATGAGTAAGTGTCAAATACACCCATGGAAAAAGGTTGTCACTGTGTTATGTGATCTCTCTGCTCTTTCTCTTTCCGCCACTAGGGAGAGCAGGATTATTTAGCCTGTCATTGCTATCTCTGTCTGGATGCTCTTTTAGTTAACAACACACATATTTGATGTGATGCATAATAATGCACTTTAAATTGTTATTCATTTCATTGGATT
The DNA here is from genome assembly GCF_901001165.1 of Salmo trutta. NCBI lineage: Eukaryota > Metazoa > Chordata > Actinopteri > Salmoniformes > Salmonidae > Salmo > Salmo trutta. The sequence continues at coordinate 13,404,371 of NC_042986.1, read as the reverse complement.
TGTTCTTCCAATGCTGTCGTCTGCTTTTAAAGAGAAAATGCCAGAGGATGAGGATAGATATGACACAAACTAATACACAGGTGTATGGAACTCCTGATTTGATGGGGTTTCTTTTTCTCTGTTTCTATCTTCCTAAGTTTTCTTCCTTATATTAATGTTGATCAGCACACTTTTTGGCTTTGTTTTTATCATATTAAATATCTAATGTATTTAAACAGAATTTCCACCTTTATACAAGTGGTCTTGATTCTTAACCTGGTATCCTTCTCTATTTGTATAGAAATGTCTGCAAATGTTTGAACGGTGTGTTTTTGTATGAGAAAGGCTGTTCGTGAGAGGGAGAGAAATATTTTAAATAAACAATTGGTTCGTTTTGCATGGTAAGAGTTTTTTTTAATTCACAAGATGTATTTTGGTTGTACATTGTCTGTTAATAAATGTTGAGATGTGATTGTATAATATTATTATTTAGACAGATCATAATAATTTCCATAATCATATTGCACTTCTACCATGAACTATTCCAACCAAACATGATGCCTATGACTTTCCCTCTAAAGGAAGCTAGACCATAGTTTCCTGTCTGTGGCTCCTCCCATGGAGAAGGTGTCAGCACAGTTCCAGTATAAAACAAATAATGAATCTTTTCTGGGGTGTGAAAACTCAAACCAGTGCCATCCGATGGTTCACTCTGACAGTACGGTACAGTGCGGCATACTTGCTTTGTTTTTGATTTGTTGGTCACTTTACTCTGCCTTGTGTTAGACTGAAATGTGCTTAGTATGTTGCAGATCACCTTATGTCATATGTAAGACACTTGGTGGTCTATTGTCTTACTGTAGGCTTTCTGATAGATTTGCATTCTGACTCTGGCACACATGTAAGACATGATCTTTCTGATCTCAAAATATAGTTCTTTATCTCTATTCTTTTCACTTGCATTACTGAAAAATCGAATCTTAATTGTCTGTCATTTTTTAATATATTTAATTTTGAACATGCAACCCATTCTTCCAGTTCAGTATTATTTCAGTATTACCATGGTCTTTGTAGTGTGAGAGGGGCTGATGTGTGACTGACCACGCGCCTTTAGTTTGTAAGATTGGTTATCTAGCTCTGTTCTGACAGAATGGCACTGGACCTGCCTACCTCTCTCAAGGTTAGATTAGGAACCCAGCAGAACGTGAGAGGTTTATACTCAGGAAATAAGGATGTTTCATTCAACCTTACTTGTTTTTAACCACCGCCTATGTATTATAGTTGCTTGATATTCATAGACCTTCCTAGTATATGGATGCCACGTCAAACGATGCTGTGTGAGTGTCCGTTGAGTAGCCAGGGAAGAGTAGCAGTCAGTTTCTCCTATCTTGCCAACTCTTAATGGAATTGTCACACCAAAGTCATGTTTATCTTTACAATAACAGCCATGGAGTTGGCAAGAGCTCAAACAGATCTGGACCAGACTAACCTTTAAGTAATGTTATGTCATTTTATCAATGCAATGTAATCTCTCATTCACACCTCAGTGCAGCTGCATGGATACTAGCGTCAATTCTTGGCCTGTCTAACTATCCTCTGATTGGCTGAAGCCATGCAACAAGAGCGCCCACGCTATGTGATCAACAGGCTAGCCTACTCCCTCCCAGACTTTGATGGGGAGTTTGACAAGAAGAAACGGGCCTTCCCCATAGGAGAGAAAGTGAAGAAATGCTTCAGGTACAGTGTTTACATTCTGCTGACTATCAAAAGCCCACAACTGTTTATCTCTTTTCATGAGTCAATTAAGCTCATCTAACAACACTTTAGTACTTTCATTACGACATCTACATTTTGAACCAGATTGTTCCCCTTGAGAGAACTGAGCTAGTACTATACCAAATAAAGAGGATGAGGCCATAGGGTGACTGTTCTAACCAGCCTTGCATGCTGATGCACGTTATTAGGTGCTCTGGGTCTCGACTCAAGTCCCTGCTGTTCAGACACCTGCCTATCCTGAGCTGGCTGCCCAAGTACAAGGTGAAGGAGAACCTGCTCTGTGATGTCATTAGCGGGGTCAGCGCAGGCACCATTCAGGTTCCTCAGGGTTTGTCAGTCTCCTCCTTCTGGTGTCTCATCATTTGAGCTGTTGTCCTGCTATATATTATCTCAGATGGAAGCAGAATAGTTTCCTAGTGATGTTTTTAATGTTACAATTGATTATCAAGAGTTTATGATTAATGCAATTCATGAGTCATGCTCTGTACAGGCATGGCGTTTGCTCTGCTGGCGAACCTGCCGCCTGTCAATGGCCTCTACTCCTCCTTCTTTCCTCTCATCCCCTACTTCTTCATGGGCACTGTTCACCAAATGGTCCCAGGTACTGTAAATCTACTGTAAATCTGCATATTAAAGGATAATTGAAGACTTTAGATGAAAGATCTCCTTAAAGTGTGATGTGATTGAGTGATCTCTATGTCCAGGTACTTTTGCTGTGCTCAGTATCATGGTGGGAATGGTGTGTCTGAGTCTGGCCCCTGAGTCTGACTTCAGCCACTTCAATGCCACCCTCAATGCTACAGTAGTGGATGAGGACAGGATGAACGAGGTTCGACTGGGCATCTCTGGAACACTGGCCTGTCTCACTGCCATCATCCAGGTATTGCCTGAGGGCCACATAGAGGCTTAGTTCATCATTGTACAGTGTTAATACAATATGTTACCTTAGTGTGGTATTGTGAAAATAACACTGTCTTAATAATTGTAAGTGACCTGGGACACATTCCATCTGAGCAGATGGGCCTGGGCCTAATGCAGTTTGGCTTCGTGGCCATCTACTTGTCTGAGTCGTTCGTCAGGGGCTTCATGACGGCTGCAGGACTGCAGATCCTCATCTCTGTACTGAAGTACATCTTTGGTATTAAAGTACCTCCCTACAGTGGACCACTTGCCACCATATATGTAAGTCTCCTATATGCATACAGAACTACATTACTACTTACACTAACCATGATGCCCCTCTCTATAATTCTAAAAGTTGCCAAAATGATGTCCCTTTTTGTCCCAGACTCTAAAAGATATTTTTTATGGCCTGCCTGACACCAACATAGCCTCGCTGGTCTTTGCTCTGGTCAGTAGTGTGGTACTCATAACAGTGAAGGAGCTGAGTGCACACTACCGTCACAAACTGCCTTTCCCCATCCCCATGGAGATCATTGTTGTGAGTAATCGAGGAGACTCGTCTGTTCCTCTTATGCTATGCTATGCTCTGGAGTTGTAAGACCAATTTAAATGGTTAAACCAGAACTTCCATTTGCACAGGTGGTGGTGGCCACAGCCATATCAGGTCCCCTGGACCTGCCTAAGAAGTATCACATGGACATAGTGGGAGAAATTCCCCTAGGGTAAGGGACACAGAATATTACCAGAAAAGTTTACTGTTATGGTTTGCTGTTATGGCTGTTTTACAGTCTATCCTTACGCAGTAGATTCTGTGGTCCCAACCTCTTCTTCTAGATTTCCTGCTCCAATCCTCCCAACAGTGATTCAGTGGGATGACATGCTGAGCACAGCCTTCTCCCTGGCTATCGTGGGCTATGTGATCAACCTGGCTATGGGCAGGACACTGGCAGCAAAGCATGGCTACGATGTGGATCCCAATCAGGTACGAATAGGGGACAAGCATGTCTTCGTCTTTTTTTCATATGAGATGGAAAACCCATTTTGTGCCATTTTTTTTGAATGCAATGCCATCAAATCCCTGTCTAAGCTGTCTGACTACAGCCTCCATTACTCATCATAGTGTACTATAAACACTGATAGGAGTGTGCGTTTCTGTGCAGGAGATGTTGGCTCTGGGCTGCAGTAACTTCTTGGGGTCTTTCTTCAAGATCCATGTGATCTGCTGTGCTCTGTCTGTCACCTTGGCGGTAGACAATGCTGGGGGAACATCACAGGTCAGACACAGGGAGCAGTGAGGCAGGACCACGTGGAAACGTTGCACGGCACTAGACAACACAGTATTCATTGAACATACCTCTTACTTTTATGCTTAACAGTTCACTTAATAATCGTTCACTTGTTAATTTACTTTCTGGTTGACTGAACTAACATAATGTACCAAGTTTCATAAGAGCTCTGTTCAGTACACAACGGTTAGTATGTCATTTTGTCGTCATGTCTCAATAATTAATCTCTCCTCTACTTTCCTCTTCACAGTTTGCCAGTCTGTGTGTGATGCTGGTGGTCATGGTCACCATGTTGGCCTTGGGGGCTTTCCTCAAACCACTACCAAAGGTGAGGACCTTTATTTCAGTGCATTCAAAAAAGATATGAACAGTGACGTACAGCAGGTGTTCTCAACCTTTTCCATGCCGGGGCCCACTGAAGCGCTTTCAAATCAGGGACCCCCTGAAAGCTCTCTGAGGCCTCCCAGGCATCCTAGACCCCTGGTTGAGAATCACTGACGTACAGTAACACTGAAGGTAGAAAATCAAAAGAAGTCTTTGTTTCATCTTTATATCATACATGTTCATGATCTACAAATAACATGTTGAAGGTAGTGAATGTTAATCACCATTTATTCCTGCAGTCTGTGCTGGGAGCCCTGATAGCTATCAACCTGAAGAACACTCTGCTGCAACTCTCTGACCCATATTACCTCTGGAAGAAGAGCAAACTGGACTGTGTGAGTCAAATAACCCACATATTAAGTGTTAGCTCTGACAACGATACTCAAACACTGTCAAATCTACTGCTCTAATGATCCTGTATCTTGTCCAGTGTGTGTGGGTTGTGTCATTTTTAGCCACCTTCTTCCTGAGTTTGCCTTATGGAGTTGCCATTGGAGTCAGCTTCTCCATCCTCGTGGTTATTTTCCAGACCCAGTTGTAAGTAAAACAACATTGATTGCGCAATAAAAGTCACAAACTGGAACATTTGCTATAGTCATCTGTTTTAGAATGGTAAACAAAATATATTATACATTATTTTTTGTTCTTCACAGTCGAAATGGTTCAGAGATGGCTCAGATCATGGACACAGATCTCTACAAAAATCCCAAGATTTACAGCAAGGTAGTAAAACATCGTATTCACCATTTACTTTGGATTTATGTTTGTGTCTTTTTTCATAGCAAGGTTTTATGAATGTGAATCTATCCAATGGAATTCAGACATTTTTATTTTATTCCTATAGGTGAAATGTGTAGAGGGGGTGAAAATAGTGAACTACTGCTCCCCTCTCTATTTTGCCAATGCAGAGATATTCAGACAAAAAGTCATCAAAAAGGTAATTTAATGACTATAGGATGGCCATATCCCTCTCTCTGCCATGCAAAGTCAATTATGTTTAGACTCAATTCCCATCTGGTGTGTTTGTGCGTAGACTGGATTGGACCCAAGTAAACTTCTCTTAGCCAGGAAGAAGTTTCTGAAGAAGCAGCAGAAGGAGTTAGAAGGGCAAAACAAGAAGACCAAGAAGAAGAAGCCCTGCTCTTTGGGAACCATGAAGTCTCAGGTGAGAGGTCAGAGGTCAAGGGGCATTCATGCATTAAAATGGACAAAGTCACTTTAAGCTAGCTACCTTAAGTTGACTATTTTGTGGTTATGTCCTCCCCCATGTCTAGACCATATCACAGATAGAGCTTCAGAATGACTTTGACATTGGCGACAGCAATCCTTACCCGCCACCATCACCCGTCAGCTATGTCAACTTCCACTGTAGTGACATTGAGCTGGGCGAGCAGCCTCCTGACCCAGAACAACCAAGTTCCTCCCCTGTTACCCTGGACTCTCAACCCAGGCCCTTCCACACCCTCATCCTGGACATGGCAGGGGTCTGCTTCATAGACCTCATGGGAATCAAAGTACTCATCAAGGTCAGACAGCTAGCCATTTGGTTTTTGTTTGTTTTCCCTTTATTTGGATCCCCATTAGCTGAAGCCTTGGCCATTTATTTGGTATTTTGCCTGCTGCAGTATATGAATAGTGAGATGATGGGTGATACTACTGTATCCCATTTTATTTCATTTTTTAACAAGTCTGAAAGTGCAGGATGCATTTGAACATTTACAGTGATATGCACTGCAGCTCTCATAGAATTTGTTGAGACTTGATGTGTGCTGTTATGCGTTTGCTGTTCACAGATGAACTCAAGCTATGAGATGCTGGGGATCAAGCTTTACTTGGCCAATGTTCAAGGTAAGATCTAGTTTTCATGAAGTAGCTAGGTGACTTTCAATTGTAGTCATGGGAACAGAATCTTACTTGCAGGAGCAAAAGCTGAGTCACTGTGTGGAAACTAAGGACACATAAAAGATTACATAGAACACAGTTAATGGTTAAAATTCAATCTCAGCATGACCATAATAGGGTCTAGAATTTTCAATTTCCTTCTCCTTCTCACTTTTTCCTATTGAGATAAAGAGGTGATTCATCAAAGGGAATTGTGCAGGTTGGCATTCAATTTACCATTCATTTACAAAGTGTTCTCTGTTCTTCTGCTGAATCACATATGCAATGCCTTGGGCTTCCTGATCCAAAAGAATGTTTAAGGTCATTTGAGTTCCATAACGTTGGGTGGAAAACTCAGTCCCTTAACACAAAAGCCCATGTCTGTCACATTACTTTCACAGAAAAATCCTAGTATCATAGAGGGCATGCAACGTCCCTAAGCTGTCTAGTTTTTCTCCTTGTGTTACTTTGTTGGTTTCTGGTGTGTGTGTTTACAGCACAGGTGTACGAGGAGCTGGAGGGGGGTGGGGTGTTTGAGGAGGGCAATATCGCCCAAGGTCACCTCTTCCTCTCTGTCCATGACGCCATCCTCTGTGCCCAACAGAGGTCAAGAAACACCGAAAACTCTGAAAAGGCAGGTCCCACTTAATCCTACACCTTATCAGTATGACCATGAAACACTTCACAGATCCTCATTGAGTAATGACAAAGTAAATCAAGAGGCAGGGGATTATTCTATGTAAATCATCTACACGCAGTACACATTAACTATGTCTTGTCTGCAATTTGGGCAAAGACAAAGATGGAACACTTCCTTCTGAGTTATCCAATCAATAGGAAAAAATCCAGCTCAAACACTTCACAGAACTTCTGTGATTACATAAGTAAGATTACAAAATATATAAGGAAGCGATAGGTAGATTCCGTTCTGACGCCTGATGGGGAGAAGGGGACATTTGGAGCAGTGTGATAAGTTAGGGTGGGAATTCTCTTAGCTGTGTTCCTGGTACTCACCCGGCACATTCACTTGCTTCCTTTATACTCAACCTCCACCATCTTATCTGGGGCAGTTAGTGTAAACAGGTAAATCACACAACACAAGTCCAGGGAAACTTGGCACCACTACCTCTAACATTTACTTCTCAGCTTCACTTTGAATCCTGTTGTCGCCAGAGGTCATGAGAAAGACAAGTCGTCTGTCTGTTTCTCCTTTATTTTCTCTCCCATTACCTTTATGGCATCCGGGAACTAGAATGACCATGATTATCACTTGTTCAGATGATGTTACAGACACAGCAGTTGAGTTCAAGAGAGAAATACAATTATAAAATAAATGTGTAGATGATAACGTACTATATGTGTGTGCAGTCCTGAGTTAGCTAGGTGTTAAGGAGAGGCTCCCTGACTGAAGTGTGTCTCTCTGTGGGGTTGCAGACAGAGAAAGAGAGGAAGGAGCTGGTCTTCAATATTCAGGAGGATGAGGAGAGGGATCTGGAGCAGGTACACTGACTAAATGAACTATTTATCACTGTTGTGGATAATCTATCTTGATGAAGCAAATTGTAAAACAGATGGTTACCGTTTACTAATCGTTGGGTTACCTATCAACCCACAGTCATTCTGAATCATCCTTTTCTCTCCACAGGAACTGTTTTGAACATGGGATTTTTACTACTGAATGTATGGAGAATGTATGAAATGAATGAAGATCGAGGAAAATGTTCATTTAGGTTGATAATAAACAAAACAAAAAAGTGTTGTCTAAACAGTCAATTTCTGTATCTCAATGATTGTGTATTGTACAAATAGTTCTTAGATTATCTCAAAATCATGATAATAAACATGTGATAGTCTATAGTGTAAAATATCTGTAGTGACTGAACAACTGGTCTCACTATTCAGGTTTCCATCCAACCTTTTTATGTGAGTAAAGTGCATGTCAGATAAAAACATGTCATGATAGGCCCAATGGAAACTTTCCAATGTCGACAAAACAAAATACTCTACACAAGGTGGTATATTAATTATGCAAGAAATGTTGGTGGAAATGCTTTTATGCCCAAATGTTTATATAATGACCATCATATGGAAGTAAAATTGGGAGTCACGCGATGACATGTGTGGTCCTCCCACTATAACTTGTCTGGAAAGCATGTAGTGTATTAGGCTACAGATGAAATAAGTTATGAACTTCACAAGGTGGTGAAAGTGCAAGGTGATGAGCTTGATGCTCCTTTCCAATAAATATTGAGGGTCTTATTCTGGTGACATGATTGATGCTTGGCTGCTGTTTGACAAATAAAAATAATCTTGCTCTTTTGCCAATAATAATCTCATCATGTAGGCCCCTCATACTCAATTCTGGACCTCGAAGCCAGTTCCACTGTGTTTTTTCATTGTTCCATTCTAATCAGGGACTGATTTAGACCTGGGACACCAGGTGGGTGGAATTAATTATCAGGTAGAACAGATAACCAGTAGGCTCCGGACCTCATAGTGTAAGGCTTGAATGCCCCTGGTAAATCCTAAGGAAACAAAATACATCATTAAATACCTAAATACTACATCCGCTGAAGATTTCCACAGCAGTTTACTTAATTCTGGCTCTTCAACCCCATTACTTCTTAAAATCTAATAACAATCCCTTTCCCTCCCATATTTCTGGCACTGAAATAGAACATGTTCCACTGTCTCCATCTCCTCCTGACAATGATCACACCTAACTGTTGCACCTTTCATGACACTAGCATCTTATCCAATCAAATTTGTTTCACCTGTAATCTTTTCTCCGTTTTTGTAGTTCTCTAAATATACAGGCGTAAAGGTGACTATGATGGCCAAATTGGCCATGTCCTCACCTCAATAGCTAGGTTTCCATCCAATTGGCGACAGATTTTCATACCAATCTAAAAAAATATGTTTCCATCAAATGTACTTGTGCAGATAAAAGTATTTGCGTGATGACATAGTGCACATATAAATACCGTTTGCAGTTACATTCCCATGTAGACTACGGAATAAAAAAATAAAAGTAAAATGGGTATCCATCGCATTTTCAACTCTACTGATGTTTTTCTCACAAAATAAAGTTGCGTTATAGCGAGTGTACCCACTCTGGTATTGGTACGTGCGCTCTAGCAAGCAGTACTCTGAATGCGGGCTTTTAGCTGGAGCGCAGTATAGCCTATAGACCGTGACTGTCTCTGGTCCACACTCCAGGCCAGTTGGTGGCGGTAATGCACCTTAAAGTTGGTTGCAACTAACAAATAAAGTCCACAGAAGAAGAAGGTGCGACGGTTTGAAGAAGCGGTTGGACAATAGGCTTATGCTGTGATTATTAGGAATAGCACAGCGTAGTTGTTTCTCCTTGAGTTGTATATGTAGTAATGTTTTTCCTAATTTGAAGTGAGACCTTCGCCGGTGTTATCCAGACACGGGAGGACAGGTGTGTTAAGTCGCACGCAAATAAACGGCAATACTGTCGATATCTAGGCTAATTAGGTTACCTGTGGAATGTTAGATTTTCTCTTGATTTGAACAAACTACTACAATATAGACTGATCAACATGAACTTATTTAAAATATACAAATTTGATCTAACAAATTCTTTATAGTTCAGATAGCCTGTTACATTTTTTTTTTGCAACATGTTTATACATTTTATTAAATTGTACGCACATAACGGGTCAACATGGACCAATCTCCCTCTTGTGGAATATGATGTAACACAACACTGAAACATAATCAAATGTTTGAAACGAACCTTTATTGGATGAATAATATTCAATTACTGAACGTGTTGCTAAAGCATACAATGTAAAATCAAATGACACCTATCTTATTGTACAGTTGTGGTGTTTTCCTGCTCTATTTTAAAAGTTGTAAAATATAGATCAGTGTGACAAAACAGAATGTGGTCTTTCTTGGCACAGCTTTTCAAAAACAATTTTCCTAGATCCTACATTCTTGCCCAGTCAGATGTAAGTTTCTACCTGGATGTCAGCACAACATGAATGTGGCAGCAGGTAAGGAACATTGTAGGCTTATTCAAATGTAATCTCCTTGGTATAAATGGTAGCCTTGCCTTTACATTAGATATTGTACTGTAGAGAGGATAGTAGTTGCACATTACTGAAATATTGCTCTCTTCCATTTAGTTTTTGTTTGGTTCAGCCTGGTGGTCACTAAAGCCGTTTGGACTCGGGAAGAGTACCGTCTGGTGTGCTATGTGAACAGCAGGACCCTGCACCATCCTGACATGCCTACCTTCAGCCTGGACATGGCTGACCCATTCCTCTGCACTCATATCATCATGGCCTACATGGACCTGGACCAGGACTATCACATCACACCCTTCACACAGGAGGACAAGACCCTCTGCAACTCCCTCAACATGCTCAAAGAGGGGTGTGTGTGTGTGTGTGTATATCAGGGTTTTACTACCACAACCATCAGGTTGTATAATTCCATCTCTTCTCCCTCCACCAGGAACCCAGATCTAAAAACTCTGCTTGCTGTTGGGGGAAGGAACTCTACTGACACCAGGTCAGCACCCCACTCACACTTAAAGTAATAATTGTAAGTGCTTTTGGAATTGAAAAGTTTTCACCCAAGCAGTAACGTCCAACCATCCCTCCACCATAGGCTCCTAAAGATGTCCTCTGACAACACCAGGAGGAAGACGTTTGTCCAGTCTGTTCTGAAACACCTGAGGCAGGAGGGCTTTGATGGACTGGATGTGGTGTGGCAACCTCCCTCTGCTTCTAATGTAGCTCAGGGGGGAAAAAATATATTCACTAATCTGCTCAAGGTAAGAGCTGAGATGACTTCTTCATGTTTGCATTTTCATTTGATGTTGTCAAAGTGAGAAGTGTGTGTGTGTGTGTGTGTGTGTGTGTGTGTGTGTGTGTGTGTGTGTGTGTGTGTGTGTGTGTGTGTGTGTGTGTGTGTGTGTGTGCGCGAATTGTAGGAGCTGCGTGGAGGAATTCAGGAGGAGGCTCGTGTCTCAGGGATTGAGGCCTTGCTCCTCTCCACAGCAGTGTCAGGCCTGGAAGACTATGCCAGAGAGGCCTACGATGCACAGTCCTTCCCCCAGTGAGTCCACACACAGTACCCTGGAGTAAGGGACTATGGTGGAGAGACACTCACCTCTCACAGTTTTAGATTGACATCTGATACAGTAAATGGGACATTACGAACGACATAATCATGTAACATTTTCATTCATTGAAGTACTTGTTGATAGACCATACCACATATTATTTTACAGCTATTTCATGTAATTAAACATTTTCTTAAGAAAGTAATCATGACCTTTGACCCTCTAGGTATGTTGACTTCATCTCCTTGGTGACCTCTGACCTCCATGGGCCACTGGAGGGAATGTTGGGTCACATCAGTCCATTGTTCAGCCGGAAGCATCCAGCTATGGACACACCTCAGAGAGAAGTACTCACTACTGTTCAGTACAAATAAATTACTTCATCATTGTATTCCTGATGGCCAGAGCTGGTTGAAATTACTTGGACACCAAGTGTGTTTCTGCTGGTTTTACTTGTCATGATTTCCAAAGAACGTGTTATGTTTGTTAGTCTCTTCTATTGAACCTTTATGCAGTACTGTTTTCCCAGAACCAAGTGCAGTACTGGCTCTCTCAGGGAGTAGATTCCCAGAAGCTGACTCTGGGGTTCCCTGCCTACTCACCTGTACCCCAAATCCTGGTGAACGAGATAAATGATGACAAGGAAGATACAGAGCTACAAGAGGACGCAGCGGAATATACTGAGACTGATACTACTGTACGTGTTATGGCCTACCATGAGGTAAATAGCATACCTAGTGCAATAGGAACCCTGTTATGGTTCAAGTGTCAATAAAGTTTGTTCCAACTTTGCTGACATTTCTGACAGGTTCTGTCTCTATGCTAAACTATAGGTGTGTCAGTACCTCAAAAGTGGGGCGGTGGTGAAATTTGATAAGAGCAAGAAGCTGATACAGGCACATGAATACGATCACTGGCTGAACTTTGAATATATACATATCCTGAGGGAGAAGGTAAATGTTTACATCAATACAGCATCTGTGCAACACATTTCCTATCTTCATAGATCAAGCAAGCCGATACAGTTGCATTACATTGTTACTTTATTTGACAGGGACAATGCACATTAATCAACCCATTTTGTAATTATGCCAGGTTTAGCCAGCCGACTAACTTTGATCCAATAACTATCATAGCTATGTGTAAAACTCCTTCCTGCTCCTCTGCAGATGAGAGCGCTGCAGCGTCAGGAGCTGGGTGGAGCCATGGTGTGGTCTCTGGATCTGGATGACTTCACGGGGACGCTGTGTGGCAAAGGTCGCTTCCCGTTCACCAGACTGCTCAAAGCGTCGCTTCTCAGGGATAAGGGGCCACGACATCATAAACGACACCACCGCTCACGCCACCGTCATCACCATCGCCATCCACATCGTCATGGTGGTTTCCTTTCCCATGACAGCCATCGCACTGGTTACCATGTCCATTGTCACCGTCACAACACTTAATCACACAGTGGAGTGTGACTGTAACGTAACTCACTACACTGGCAAGACTCAACATACCATCCCAGAGGCCTCAGGGAGCCTAGTGGTTAGAGCAACATACCATCCCAGGGGCCTCTGGTAGCCTAGTGGTTAGAGCAACATACCATCCCAGGGGCCTCAGGTAGCCTAGTGGTTAGAGCAACATACCATCCCAGGGGCCTCAGGGAGCCTAGTGGTTAGAGCGTTGGACTAGTAACCGAAAGGATGCAAGATCGAATCCCCAAGCTGACAAGGTAAAAATCTGTCGTTCTGCCCCTGAACAAGGCAGTTAACCCAGTGTTCCTAGACCGTCATTGAAAATAAGAATTTGTTCTTAACTGACTTGCCTAGTTAAATAAAGATGAAATGTAAAAAATAATAATAAATCCCTGCAAGAAGATATTAGCATAGTTGTTTTATATGGTAGATCAGGTCGGACTGTTTGTTGGCTCTGTGAGTGATTTCTGTCATGGTATAGTAGAGATGAGGATTTAGCTTCATAACTTGCACTCTGGCCTCTATGGTGGAATACCATAGAGGCTAAATGTTACTGCTTTACAAATAATAAAATGAATGGCTCCGTTTCCATGGCCTAATATAAAGTTTTGATATGCCATTAAATGACAGATCGTTTTCAGGTTGTTTGCAGTTGACTTCACTGTACCCTCTCCGCAGTTTAGAAAAATGGTAATATCTTCCTTAGCAGTACTGCACTCCGATGCCAGGGGGCAGTACACTACAGTGTAAGGTGATCACAAAATCGGTCCGTATGGGCCGGGGAAATCACAAAGGAGATTTAGCCTACAAACAGTGTCTAGTGAAGTTGCTGACCAAGCCCATCTGCTGCATGGTGAGACAGTGGTCTTTCTGTAATTAACACCCAGTCTGAGTGTCCATTGAAGGACGCAGCTGTGGAGAGGAGAGAGCACTTCGCTCTGCCTTGTCCCCATGGAGACCTAGCTGACTATAGAAGGGCAATGCAGGCTGGACAGCAAGGGGAGGAACTTGGCATCAGCAGTTTCACATGGCTATTGTTTCCCTGGACTCATCTGTTTAATAGTACACTATTACAGTGCATTTGGAAAGTATTCAGACCCCTTTCCTTTTCTACATTTTGTTACATTACAGCCTTATTCTAAAATGGATTTAAAAAATTAAAAAATCTCTATCTATACACTACCCCATAATGACAAAGTGAAAACAGGTTTTTTAGAAATGTTTGTGAATTTATTACAAATAAAAAACAAATACCTTATTACATAGATATACAGACCCTTTGCTCAGGTGCACACATGAGGTTGAAGGAATTGTCCGTAGAGCTACGAGACAGGATTGTGTCAAGGCACAGATCTGGGGAAGGCTACCAAAACATTTCTGCAGCATTGAATGTCCCCAAGAACACAGTGGCCTTCATCATTCTTAAATGGAAGAAGTTTGGTACCATCAAGACTTCCTAGAGCAGGCCGCCCGGCCAAACTGAGCAATCGGGGGAGAAGGGCTTTGGTCAGGGAGGTGACCAAGAACCCGATGGTCACTCTGACAGAGTTCCTCTGTCAGAGTGACCAAGCGGGCTGTCATGTGCCTTTTACTGAGGAGTGGCTTCCGTCTGGCCACTGTACCATAAGGACAATCATCTCTGCAGCACTCCACCAATCAGGCCTTTATGGTACAGTGGCCAGACGGAAGCCACTCCTCAGTAAAAGGCACATGACAGCCCGCTTGGAGTTTGCCAAGAGGCACTACAAGGACAGAGAGATCCTTGATGAAAACCTGCTCCATAGCGTTCAGGACCTCAGACTGGAGCGTAGGTTCACCTTCCAACAGGACAACAACCCTAAGCACATAGCCAAGTGGGGTTTGGGACAAGTCTCTGAATGTCCTTGAGTGGCCCAGCCAGAGCCCAGACTTGAACCCGATCAAACATCTCTGAGAGACCTGAAAATGGCTGTGCAGCGACACTCCACATCCAACCTGACCGAGCTTAAGAGCATCTGCAGAGAAGAATGGGAGAAACTCCCCAAATACAGGTGTGCCAAGCTTGTAGCGTCATACCCAAGAAGACTCGAGGCTGTAATCACTGCCAAAGGTGCTTCAACAAAGTATTTTTTAAAATACATTTTCCAAAATGTCTAAACCTATTTGTTGCTTTGTCATTATGGGGTATTGTGTGTAGATTAATGAGGGGGAGGAGGACAATGTAATACATTTTAGAATGAGGCTGTAATGTAACAAAGTGGAAAAAGTCAAGGAGTATGACTACTTTCCGAATGCACTGTATATATCATCCCTATTGGGTTGATATTTACTCCAGTAGTCTCTATGTAGTGTGTAGGCTTGCTCTGGAGCATACATGAGCATAACTTGACAATTTGCTAACGTCATTACTGAATATAAGGAGAAGAGAACACAAACACATAATGTTTTGTGTATAGTCTCATAAACTCGGTGAAAACACACCTTGGGTTGTGCACTGTACTGATGAGAGAAGTGTTCTGAGTTTGACAGCCGTTTTAAGCCATTTTGCTTGCTGCTATGGCCAAGAACAGTTTTATCTGAAAGCAGTAAGTAATATATGATTACATTATGTATTCATATATTAGTATAGATGCATCTACACTCATATTAAGTGCATGTCCAAGGGGACAACAGTGCCACCAACCCACTTAAGGTTTAGCAGTTGTGGCAGACCTCCAGTGGCCTAGCACTTGGGCTGGATGTGGAGCGACGATGATTGAGTTTAAATTATGGTCTAAATTATGCAGAGATGGATGACGCCGGAGGGCATCCTGTGTTTGTGTGTGTGTGTGCTCGTGTGCATGCTGTGGGATACACATCATTCCCCAATCACATTATCCCAGCTCGTCTACTCTGACCTCCCTCTGATTCATTGTCACAATATGCATCCCACTAGATGTCACACTCAATGACATTTTAAACTAATTCAATTCCATTTTACTATCTTTATCATGCCACAATCTTTAACATTTTATTTTAAAATCTGTAGAATTACATTTTTATTTAGATTTACGATGTATGAGCTGAAGTGGTGGGCCTATGGTATACCTTCATTTCTATGGCCACTGTATGACACTGGTATACTTTAATGAAAATATGCAAATATTTAGTGAGGGTCAACTGAATGCTTGCGTCATGTTGGTAGCAGGTGCACTAATCCTGCTATCCCAGTGGCAGTCAGTTGCTGTCGGTATGCCAGTGATGCATGAATAGATTTATGATGCTATTAAGAAATAATCCTAAAATATTCTGTTTTACACCTGGTCCTGCAGCCTCCCTCCCTCCTCTCTGAAGAAAATTGGCACCGTAGGTAATTACAGAGTTCCTACGGCCATCAGCTTTAATCAGGAGCTGTGGGAGAGCCACTCCGAGACGCTCCACTTTTTAATGGCTTTCTCTCTATCACGCTGCCTTTTCCCTTTGTAACCCCTCTGTGGTAATACCTGACAGGCCTGTACCCAGCAGGTGTCACTGGTAGGCTACAGTACAGGTGAGAGCTGGTGCGGTGTCCTGAGAATAGCAGGTGGATGTTTTGTGGTTAGAGAGGTCTTATTGTGAATCACGGTGGTTGTGTTTTAATCAGGGTCCTAGAGTTTAATGGAATGCCATTCTATTCTCTTGTTCATTCACCTGTAGGAGTGGTCCATTAAAAGTGATGTACCGTGGTAGCTAGATAGATTTTAGCCTGTGTTCATTCCAAATGTTCCACTGCTATATTCTCCTCTGCACATAACAATCAATTTCAGTTTTATCATGTAATTACTTGTTAACTACTTGTATAAGCAACAGGAATTTAAACACGTTAAATAATGATTTGAATGCAATGAAAGGAAACTGGACAACTTATCTTTTCAAATGAGATAATATCGTAGTATATGAGGGGCGGGGGTGTGTGTCTTTTTGTCAATAACAGCTGGTGCGCGATTTCTGATATTAAAGAAGTCTTGAAGTATTGCTCGCCTGAGGTAGAGTACCTTATGATAACCTGTAGACCACACTATCTACCAAGAGAGTTCACACCTATATTATTCGTAGCCGTCTATTTACTACCACAAACTGATACTGGCTCTAAGACCGCACTCATCCAGCTGTATAAGGCCATAAGCAAACAAGAAGATGCTCACCCAGAAGCGGTGCTCCTAGTGGCCGGGGACCTTAATGCAGGCAAACTTAAATCCGTTTTACCTCATTTCTACCAGCATGTCACATGTGCAACCAGAGCAAAAACAACTCTAGACCACCTTTACTCCACACACAGAGATGTATACAAAGCTCTCCCCTGCCCTCCATTTGGCAAATATGACCATAATTCTATCCTCCTGATTCCGGCTTACAAGCAAAAACTAAAGCAGGAAGTACCAGTGACTCGCTCAATACGGAAGTGGTCAGATGACGCGGATGCTACGCTACAGGACTGTTTTGCTAGCTCAGACTGGAATATGTATCGGGATTCATCCAATGGCATTGAGGAGTATACCACCTCAGTCATCGGCTTCATCAATAAGTGCACAGACAACGTCGTCCCCACAGTGACGGTACGTACATATCCCAACCAGAAGCCATGGATTACAGGCAACATCTGCATTGAGCTAAAGGCTAGAACTGTCGCTTTCAAGGAGCGGGACACTAATCCGGACGCTTATAAGAAGTCCTGCTATGCCCTCAGATGAACCATCAAACAAGCAAAGCGTCAATACAAGATTAAGATTAAATCCTACTACACCGGCTCTGACACTCGTCGGATGTGACAGGGCTTGAAAATTATTACGGACTACAAACGGAAACCCAGATGCGAGCTGCCCAGTGACACGAGCCTACCAGACGAGCTAAATGCCTTTTATGCTCGCTTTAAGGCAAGCAACACTGAAGCATGCACAAGAGCACCAGCTGTTCTGGACGACTGTGTGATAACGCTCTCGGTAGCCTCTGTGAGCAAGAC
Organism: Salmo trutta; assembly: GCF_901001165.1. Classification (NCBI taxonomy): domain Eukaryota; kingdom Metazoa; phylum Chordata; class Actinopteri; order Salmoniformes; family Salmonidae; genus Salmo; species Salmo trutta. Next base: position 13,386,644 of record NC_042986.1, on the reverse strand, counting down.
CTTTAAACATGTCAACATTCACGAAGCTGGGGTGTCAGACGGATTACCAGGACGTGTACTCAAAGCATGCGCGGACCAACTGGCGAGTGTCTAAACGGACATTTTCAACCTTTCCCTGACCAAGTCTGTAATACCTACATGTTTCAAGCAGACCACCATAGTCCCTGTGCCCAAGGAAGCGAACATGACCTGCCTAAATAATTACTGCCCCATAGCACTCACGTCGGTAGCCTTGTAGTGCTTTGAATTGCTGGTCGTGGCTCACATCAACAGCATCATTCCAGATACCCTAGGCCTAGACCCACTCCAATTTGCATACAGCCCCAACAGATCAACAGATGACGCAATCTCAGTCCCACTCCACACTGGCCTTTCCCACCTGGACAAAATGAACACCTATGTGAGAGTGCTGTTAATTGACTACAGCTCAGTGTTCAACACCATAGTGCCCATAAAGCTTATCACTAAGCTAAGGACCATGGGACTAAAAAACTCCCTCTGCAACTGGATCCTGGACTTCCTGATGGGCTGCCCCCAGGTGGTGAGGGTAGGCAACAACATGTCTGCCACACTAATCCTCAACACTGGGGCTCCTCAGGGGTGTGTGCTTAGTCCCCTCCTGTGCTCCCTGTTCACCCACGACAGCGTGGCCAAACACGACTCCAACACCATCATTAAGTTTGCTGACGACATAACAGTGGTAGGCCTGATAACCAACAATGATGATACAGCCTATAGGGAGGAGGTCAGACACCTGGCAGTGTGGTGCCAGGACAACAACCTCTCCCTCAATGTGAGCAAGACAAAGGAGCTGATCGTAGACTACAGGAAAAGGCGAGCCGAACAGGCCTCCATTAACATCGACGGGGCTGTAGTGGAGCGGGTCGAGAGTTTCAAGTTCCTTGGTGTCTACATCACCAACACACTATCATGGTCCAAACACATTGTCAAAGACTCCAGTCACCAAAGTCATAGACTATTTTCTCTGCTACCGCACGGAAAGCGGTACCGGAGCACCAAGTCTAGGACCAAAATGCTCCTTAACAGCTTCTACCCCCAAGCCATAAGACCGCTGAACAATGAATCAAATGGCCACCGGACTATTTACATCTACACCCCCCCCCCCCCCCCCGACAAACCTGTACCCCCACACATTGACCCGGTACCCCCTGTATGTATGTTACACCCTGATCCGTTTCACCTGTCCTTGTGATTGTCTCCACCCCCTCCAGGTGTCGCTTATTTTCCCCGGTGTATTTATCCCTGTGTTTACTGTCTCTCTGTGCCAGTTTGTCTTGTATGTTTAGTCAAGTCAACCAGTATGTTTTTCCCATACTCCTTTTTCTCTTCTCTTTTCTAGTCCTCCCGGTTTTGACCCTTGCCTGTTTTCTGGACTCCAATCCCGCCTGCCTGACCATTCTGCCTGCCTGGACCTCGAGCCTTCCTGCCCTTCGGTACCTACTGGACTCTGAACTGGTTTTGACCTTTTGCCTGTCCATTACCATTCTCTTGCCGACCCCTTTTTGGATTAATAAACATCTAAGACTCCAACCACTTGCCTCCTGTTTCTGCATCTGGGTCTCACCTTGTGCCCTTTTAATATAGCCTTGTTATTGTTATTTTATTGTGTTCGTTTTATTATTTTTTTGTTTATTTGTAAAGTATTTTCTTAACTCTTTCTTGAACTGCACTATTGGTTAAAGGCTTAATACCTGTTGTATTCGGCGCATGTGACAAAGTTTGATTTGATTTGAACGGTGTTGTGTAATTTGAACAAATAATGCTTTTTTCTTTTAACTACTTGTCGATAACCAAAAGTGATCTGCACACTGCTGTAATATGGTTACAGTTACTGTACAGTACTTTCATAAGAAATGTACCCCTCATCCAGCTGTCCCACCATGCATGTCTCTTCCAAGCACTGTTCTCCCTGAGTGTATATAACTCCATGAGGTATGTGTGCCCCTGGGCCACATTCAGCCACTGCATTAAATCGGTAGTAGCCAGTAGATTAGTGTGATGAATAAGGACTGCACATTCATTGACCACAAAATGTCTTTGCTAGGTAAAGCCCCGCCTTATCTCAGCTCACTGGTCACCATAGCAACACCCACCCGTAGCACGCTCTCCAGCAAGGAAATATTTAACTGGTCTACCCCAAAGCCAACTCCTCCTTCGGCCGCCTTTCCTTCCAGTTCTCTGCCAATGACTGGAACGAATTGCAAAAATCACTGAAGCTTGAGACTTATATCTACCTCACTAACTTTAATCATCAGCTGTCAGAGCAGCTTACCGATCACTGCACCTGTACACAGCCCATCTGAATATAGCCCACCCAACTGGCTCATCCCCATATTGTTATTTATTTTTGCTATTTTGCACACCAGTATCTCTACTTGCACGTCATCAACTGCACATCTATCACTCCAGTGTTAATGCTAGATTGTAATTATTTCGCCACTATGGCTTATTTATTGCCTTACCTCCCTAATCTTACTACATTTGCACACACTGTATATAGATTTTTCTATTGTATTATTGACTGTACATTTCTTTATCCCATGTGTAACTCTGTGTTGTTGTTTTTGTCACGCTGCTTTGCTTTATCTTGGCCAGGTCGCAGTTGTAAATGAGAACTTGTTCTCAACTAGCCTACCTGGTTAAATAAAGGTGAGAAAAAAAAAATGAGGCAGAGAAAGTGAACCACAAATTCTGTTTACGCAAACCGTTCAAGACGCTTTAGGGCGATTAGACTAATTGGAAAGCCATATATTTATATTGTATTGTATATGGAACTGGAATTGTTGACACAAATTATTTTCTTCTCAGTACTTGAGAGACTGTATCTGTAGACTGTTAGGCAGACTTTTTTTTGGAGCTGCCGTCCCCAGCAAAATTTTGGGCTTGACCTTTGCATTAGAATTGAGATTGACATTTGCAGCACTTAAATAACAAGCTGGGAGGGAGGAGAAATCGAATTAGAGGCCACTGCTGCCCCAAATGGGATATCTAGGTATCAGCCTGCCTTGAAATAGAACCAGAATGTTATCCCATCTTCTCTACGCCGCCTAAGAATGATGGAGCATTTTAAAACACTTGTGAAATTTAAGTAACGGTAGTTTGACATTGACCAACAGACTACAATTAATCTTATGCATATGCGTCGGTCTGGGATAACAGGCGTGTGTTTGTGAGAGGGAGATCTATATTATGGAGCTTTGTTAACAAGCAAGATTTAGAGCCAAAGGGATCATAAATCTTGGTCGTGCCATTTCCACAAAATGCTGTCGCATGCCTCGCATTTTGGACAGGGTGTGTTTACAGTCTTGAATGGGTGCACATTTGACCACTGATATCTAATATTAATTAATGTCTATTGTCCCTCTCCACTAGTCTGTTGGCAAATAAATGGTTCCAAGAATGGAGCGTTTCCCGGGTGATTAATTAAGGTCTAAAATTACAGAGTCGGCTTCTGGTAAGAGGATGGTTAATTATTTAACGCCCGGTTATACCATCACACCACTGGTCCACGGTGCAATGTAAAATACTGTATTCCATTTGGCCTCCAAAACAAGAGAAGAAGGGCCCATTGCCTAGTACGTTGTTCTCTGAGAATATTTCAATTTTAGAGCCTGCCAAATCAAAGTTGTTGTAGAATAGTTGACCCATTTCCACATATAGTATCACATTTTAGCTTGGAACAGTGTTTTATTTAAGATTGAATCTCTGTAATAAGATTTTAATTATGGACACTAGCTGGTTATCTTGGGATTGGACACATTGTGATATGATAAATACTTTTACTGTTAACACAATGATTTAATTCATCCCTGTCAACACCAAGCATAACACAAATCAATAAGACTGAATAAGATTCTAGATAAAGAATATTATGACGCAATTCTTCCTTGAACCTCAAAATATAACTGTTTATTTATCATGTTATAAAATGGCAATATTCCGTAAATGTACATAGAGCTCTTGCATAACCATAGCTGCCTTGCTACAACCTTTGTATTTTTCCACATTACATTGACCTTTCTGCAATAATTATGTGATAATAAACATTTGTATGTATTGTAAAGAGGGTAGTTTGAGGCTGAGGGAAACACCTTTTTATGTAATTTTTCCCTCTGCATTGTTGGGAAGGGCCCGTAAGTAAGCATTTCACTGTTAGTCTAGACCTGTTGTTTACACCTGTTTTTTTACGAAGCATGTGATTAATTAAATGTAATTACATTTTTCATGCATGGTTTCTCAGATAAATCTAAACATTATCTAAAATGCTATTTAGCTAAGTCTCATCTTTCAATATACAGTTGAAGTCGAAAGTTTACATACTCTTAGGTTGGAGCCATTAAAACTCGTTTTTCAACCACTCCACAAATTTCTTATTAACAAACTATAGTTTTGACAAGTCAGTTAGGACATCTACTTTGTGCATGACGCAAGTCATTTTTCCAACAATTGTTAACAGACAGATTATTTCACTTATAATCACAATTCCAGTGGGTCAGAAGTTTACATACAGCTTGGAAAATTCCATAAAATGATGTCATGGATTTAGAAGCTTCTGATAGGCTAATTGACATCATTTGAGTCAATTGGAGGTGTACCTGTGGATGTATTTCAAGGTCTACCCTCAAACTCAGTGCATCTTTGCTTGACTTCATGGAAAAATCAAAATAAATCAGCCAAGACCTCAGAAAAAAATTGTAGACCTCCACAAGTCTGGTTCATCCTTGGGAGCAATTTCCAAATGCCTGAAGGTACCACGTTCATCTGTACAAACAACAGTACGCAAGTATAAACACCATGGGACCACGCAGCCGTCATACCGCTCAGGAAGGAGATGAACGTACTTTGGTGCGAAAAGTGCAAATCAATCCCAGAACAACAGCAAAGGACCTTGTGAAGATGCTGGAGGAAACAGGTACAAAAGTATCTATATCCACAGTAAAACGAGTCCTATATCGACATAACCTGAAAGGCCGCTCAGCAGGGAAGAAGCCACTGCTCCAAAACCGGCATAAAAAAGCCAGACTATGGTTTGCTTTTTGGAGAAATGTCCTCTGGTCTGATGAAACAAAAATAAAAGTGTTTGGCCATAATGATCATCGTTATGTTTGGAGGAAAAAGGGGGACGCTTGCAAGCCGAAGAACACCATCCCAACGGTGAAACACAGGGGTGGCAGCATCATGTTGTAGGGGTGCTTTGCTGCAGGAGGGACTGGTGCACTTCACAAAATAGATGGCATCATGAGGAAAGGAAAATGATGTGGATATACTGAAGCAACATCTCAAGACATCAGTCAGGAAGTTAAAGCTTGGTCGCAAATGGGTCTTACAAATGAACAATGACCCCAAGCATACTTCCAAAGTTGTGGCAAAATGGCTCAAGGACAACAAAGTCAAGGTATTGGAGTGGCCATCACAAAGCCCTGACCTCAAGCCTATATGAAGTGTTGGCTGAACTGAAAAAGTGTGTGCGAGCAAGGAGGCCTACAAACCTGACTCAGTTACACCAACTCTGTCAGGAGGAATGGGCCAAAATTCACCCAACTTATTGTGGGAAGCTTGTGGAAGGCTACCCGAAACATTTGACCCAAATTAAACAATTTAAAGGCATTGCTATCAAATACTAATTGAGTGTATGTAAACTTCTGACCCACTGGGAAGGTGATGACAAAAATAAAAGCTGAAATAAATCATTCTCTCTATTATTATTCTGACATTTCACATTCTTAAAATAAAAGTGTTGATCCTAACTGACCTAAAACGGGGAATTTTTCTTAGGATTAAATGTCAGAAATTGTGAAAAACTGAGTATAAATCTATTTGGCTAAGGTGTATGTAAACTTCCGACTTCAACTGTATATTAGTCATACTCCCTTAGATTTGTAACCTTGCTAAAACCAGAGGTAGGAAAATAATGAAAGTATAAATAATAATTGGGATTTTTGTTTTGATTAAATCTAAATCACCTTAAATACTTTATTACATGTTTACTGAGAACTATGATGACATAATGACACATTGACATTCAAAAAGATAAAGGCCTGATAATAGAGTAGGGGCAGATGTGTGAGCGATTGATATCTGATGTGAGTGATCATTGCAAAGTCTTGGGCAGCAGGTACCCTAGCGTTGGGCCAGTAACCGAAAGGTCGCTGGTTCAAATCCCCGAGCCGAAGAAAAAAATAATCTGTGTCCTTGAGCAAGGCATTTAACCCTAATTTGCTCCAGGTCTGCTGTACAACTATGCCTAACCCTATAAAACAGCACATTTTACTGCACCTATCTGGTGTGACAATAAAACATACTTTTATTTTTTGTTATCAACTCATTACAGTGACTGGCAGGTGGGTTCTCCAGTCTGCTCATTAGATAAAGCTCAGCCTGATTAAAATATATCCAGATTGTGGCTCCTTATTGGGTTGTTCAGTATTGAACAGCAGGGAAATGAGATTGGACAATGTAAAGCTGTGCTGTGTGGTGGAACGTCAAGGGATGTCATTAGAACCTACAGTAAAACAGGAAACCACATAATGTGTTGCGACAGCATGTCATCATTGGCTATATGTGTTTATTGCTTAGCGATAATCCAATAACTTGTGCACAATTACTTCATTATGTTTTAAATCATGCATGACAATTATTTCTGTAGGCCTGGGTGAATAGTAATGGGGAGAGAAGATTGTGGGGGTGCAACAATGCTGGTCACTTTTTCCACATTTTGTTACGTTACAGCCTCATACTAAAATGGATTAAATTGTTTTTTTTCGTCATCAGAATACCCTACAAAACCTTATAATGGCAAAGAAAAAACAGATTTTTAGACAGTTTTACAAATGTAATTAAAAGAAAACTAAAAGATCCCATTTACATAGGTATTCAGACCCTTTACTCAGTACTTTGTTGAAGCGCCTTTGGCAGCGATTACAGCATCGATTCTTCAGCATCGATTCTTCCAGAGTTGTTTGGTCGGGTTCAAGTCTGGACTCTGGCTGGCTACTCAAGGACATTGAGACTTGTCCAGAAGCCAATCCTGTGTTGTCTTGGCTGTGTGCTGGAAGGTAAACCTTCGCCCCAGTCTGAGGTCCTGAGCGCTCATCAAGGACCTCTCTGTACTTTGCTCTGTTCATCTTTCCCTCAATCCTGACTAGTCACCCACTCCCTGTCGCTGAAAAACATCCCCACAGCATGATGCTGCCACCACCATGCATCATCTTAGGGATGGTGCCAGGTTTCCTCCAGACGTGACGCTTGAATCTTGTTTCTCATTGTCTGAGAGTCTTTAGGTGCCTTTTGGCAAACTCCAAGCGGGCTGTCATGGCTTTATACTGAGGAGTGACTTCCATCTGGCCACTCTACCATGAAGGCCTGATTGGTGGAGTGCTGCAGAGATGGTTGTCCTTCTGGAAGGTTCTCCCATCTCCACAGAGGAGAACCCAATGGTCACTCTGACAGAGCTTTAGAGTTAGAGCTCTGTCAGAGTGACCATTGGGTTCTTGGTTAGCTCCCTGACCAAGGCCCTTCTCCCCGATTGCTCAGTTTGGCCGGGCGGCCAGCTCTAGTAAGAGTCTTGGTGGTTCCAAACTTCTTCCATTTCTCAAACTTCTCTATTATCTATGCATAGTCACTTCACCCCTACCTACATGTACAAATTACTTCGACTAACCTGCACATTGACTCAGTACTGGTAACCCCTGTATGTAGCTTTGTTATTGTTATGTTAATGTGTTACTTTTTATAATTTTTTACTTGAGTTTATTTATTCAATATTTTCAACTCTTTTTTGAACTGCATTGTTGGTTAAGGGCTTGTAAGTAAGCATTTCACGGTAAGATCTACACCTGCAATATTCGGCTATTTGATCAAGGAGAGTGATGGAGTGCTGCATCAGATGACCTGGCCTCCACAATCACCCGATCTCAACCCAATTGAGATGGTTTGGAATGAGTTGGACCGCAGTGTGAAGGAAAAGCAGCCAACAAGTGCTCAGCATGTGTGGGAACTCCTTAAAAACTGTTGGAAAAGCATTCCTGGTGAAACTGTTCAAGAGAATGCCAAGAGTGTGCAAAGCTGTCATCAAGGCAAAGGGTGGCTATTTTGAAGAATCTCAAATATAAAATATATTTTCATTTAACACTTTTTTGGTTACTACATGAATCCATATGTGTTATTTCATAGGTGTGATGTCTTCACTATTATTCTACAATGTAGAAAATAGTAAAAATTAAGAAAAACCCTTGAATGAGTAGGTGTGTCCAAACTTTTGACTGGTACTGTATTGTGTACTGTCAACTGTGGGACCTGATATAGACAGGTGTGTGCCTTTATAAATCATGTCCAAGCAATTAAATTTACCACTGGTGGACTCCAATCAAGTTGTAGAAACAGCTCAAGGATGATCAATGAAAACAGGATGCACCTGAGCTCAATTTCGAGTCTTATAGCAAAGGGTCTGAATACTTATGTGAATACGTTTTTTAATTTTTTTTTATAAATTAGCAAACATTTCTATAAACCTGTTTTTGCTTTGTCATTATGGGGTATTGTGTGTAGATTGAGGGGAGAAAAAACTATTTGATCATTTTTAGAATAAGGCTGAAACGTAACAAAATGTAGAAAAAGTCGAAGGCAGTGTAGATCTGTAACATCAGTCTGATCTCTACCATGGCCTGGTTCTTCATCTTACGTATGTCTGGACTGAAATGTGAGATACTGAGTGCCTCAGTCCTACATTCCTCTTGACTTTCAGCTTGTATATGTGGCTAGATTGGTAGTTATCCCCTGGGCACTCAGATTTTTGTATATATTTTTTCTGTTTTATTTTCACATACACCAGATAGGTGCAGGGAAATATGTTTTACATGGTCAGCCATAGTAGTACCGCGCCCCTGGAGCAAATTAGGTTTAATGCCTTGCTCAAGGGCACATCGGGAGATTTTTCACCTTGGGTATTTGAACCAGCCATAGCGGTGAGTAGGTAAAATCACTGGGGAAGCCAAGCCAGAAGAATGCCATATTACAACCTGTGTGTTGTGATAATTGCGTTGCTTGCTCTATTATCTGTTAGTTCATATGCCTTGTGACCGTGATATATAGGCCTAAGGCCGAGACAATAAGAAGACACAGTGGCAGAATAAATTCAACCACAGCTTTGTTTCATCACAAAACCGGAGAGCAACCTCTGTCCGGTGAAGTTCACAAAAGATATTGCATGTAACAAACAGTTACATGACCTACAACACGGTCAAGCAAGTTAATGTTTCCAACATTTTCGGGCTACTAAACAACTATTGATTTAGAACCAAGGAAAGTTAACGCAAGTCACAAAGAAAACAGGAGCTGCCTCCCCAATGCAGCACCATTTCAACATCAAATCACCTAGGCTTAGTCTAAAACAGTGACAGCTAAAAGATACCAAAAACTATTTAGTCTTATCAACGTAAGCTAAATATGTGGTTGCCCATGGTTCTGATTTCTGTGTGTGTGCGTGCTTCGTGCAAGTAGAAAAAACATGTTGACTCACCCTACTTGTAGAGAAACGCCAATACCATCCTCCTCTTTCATCTTGACTTAACGATCTATGACTCTGTCATACAGTACACACTTTTGTTTTTTGTTGTCCTAGGCTTCCATCCTCTCAGACCAGGGGCACCATGTATGAATTAATGGTTGGATCAGAATCACCATTATAATCATTGGCCAGTGTGGAGAATTAAGTAAAACCACAAGTCCAAATCACTATCTCCATCCATGGCTAATTTTGGAAAGGGACACTTTTAGCTAGCTAGCCAGCCACCGGAAGACAACACAATGAGACGCAACAATTCGTTTTTTTTCAATTGCTAACAAGCATCGGTCAATACTGAAGCCACTTTTTCAAAACTCTTCACACAGTCTGCATTACCAACATGCATCTTGGCCAAACAGTTAATCTCACCACCAAAACACTTCATACGTCTCAAAATAAGCTCGTTCGACCGCAACACTGGCTAAAATTCTCACTCAGAAAGCATACAGTCACTCATAACACATTGATCTAAAAAACACTAACAGGGAGCATTACATAAATTATTCACTTCTTTGACTTTTGAATGATTTTTCACATAAATCAGTATTTCATTATAGAATAATAATAACAAATTGTTCACTTTATTGACTATACTAAAGTATATGTAACAATAATGATTCAGAAATGCAGCAATTTGCTTCAATAGCCTTTATTTCTTCTATATCTTTGCATATAGTAATTTACTTGTGAAAAATAAAAAGTTCCTGATATTCCAGGGCTGCATTAATAATTACAAAAAAACCCATCAACAACATGTATAGTATAATCACTCATACTGTACAGTACTGTGAGGGTTCTAGTTGTCAACAACATGTATAGTATAATCACTCATACTGTACAGTACTGTGAGGGTTCTAGTTCTCATCAACATGTATAGTATAATCACTCATACTGTACAGTACTGTGAGGGTTCTAGTTCTCATCAACATGTATAGTATAATCACTCATACTGTACAGTACTGTGAGGATTCTAGTTCTCATCAACATGTATAGTATAATCACTCATACTGTACAGTACTGTGAGGGTTCTCATCAACATGTATAGTATAATCACTCATACTGTACAGTACTGTGAGGGTTGTAGTTCTCATCAACATGTATAGTATAATCACTCATACTGTACAGTACTGTGAGGGTTCTAGTTCTCATCAACATGTCTAGTATAATCACTCATACTGTACAGTACTGTGAGGGTTCTAGTTCTCATCAACATGTATAGTATAATCACTCATACTGTACAGTACTGTGAGGGTTCTAGTTCTCATCAACATGTATAGTATAATCACTCATACTGTACAGTACTGTGAGGGTTCTAGTTCTCATCAACATGTCTAGTATAATCACTCATACTGTACAGTACTGTGAGGGTTCTAGTTCTCATCAACATGTATACTATAATCACTCATACTGTACAGTACTGTGAGGGTTCTAGTTCTCATCAACATGTCTAGTATAATCACTCATACTGTACAGTACTGTGAGGGTTCTAGTTCTCATCAACATGTATAGTATAATCACTCATACTGTACAGTACTGTGAGGGTTCTAGTTCTCATCAACATGTCTAGTATAATCACTCATACTGTACAGTACTGTGAGGGTTCTAGTTCTCATCAACATGTATAGTATAATCACTCATACTGCACAGTACTGTGAGGGTTCTAGTTCTCATCAACATGTATAGTATAATCACTCATACTGTAGAGTACTGTGAGGGTTCTAGTTCTCATCAACATGTATAGTATAATCACTCATACTGTAGAGTACTGTGAGGGTTCTAGTTCTCCCTCTCTCCTGCATTTGGCCACAATTTCTCATCAACGTCACATCTTATATCTTCTCTGGCGATGCATCTTGGAAAGTATCTTCTGGAATGTCTAATCCAACCCTGGCAGTCTTCAGGAGAAGTGTCTCCACACCCCTCATTCATGGCCTCCAGTAAGGACATCTGGTCATGTGGATGGTGGTCATAAACCTTCCACCTCCACGCAGAGAAAAACTCCTCTATGGGGTTTAGGAAGGGGGAGTATGGAGGCAGGAATAGTACTGACATCCTGGGATGTGACTGCAGCAGAGTGTTGGACTGCCACATTATCCCACACAACAACAAAGGTAGGGGAGTTTCTTGCCCCGGTCTCCTCTGGCACAAGTCGATTATGCAGGTCATCCAGAAAAGAAATGAGCCTCTCTGTATTGTAGGGACTAATGAGTGGTTTGTGTTACAGCAAACCATCATTGGACAGTACTGCACACATTCTAATGTTAGCTCCTCTCTGGCCTGGGACATCCACGGTTGCTCTCTGTCCAATCACATTTTTCCCCTGCGGCGTGTTTTTGCCAGGTTGAATCCAGCTTCATCCACAAAGATGAATGTATGTGCAGTTTGCCTGGCTTCCATCTCCATTACTCTCTAAAATACAGTAAATCCACAGTTTTACAGTACTTTACATTATGCATAGCTGCGTTTGTACCCTGTTTGGTTATTGAACAGACATCTTACCTGGACATACTGATACCGGAGTTCTTTCACACGTTCACCCTTTCTCTCAAAGGGTACAGTGTACAACTGCTTCATCCTTATTTTATGTTTCTCTAGGACTCTGGCAATTGTCATTGTGCTGACCATATTCACATTCCCAAAAGTGATATTGTCTGCCTGCACTTTGTCCCGAATTTTCCACAGTTTTATTGCATTGTTTCCAATTACCATGTCAACAATGGCAATTTCCTGTGCATCTGATAATATTCTGCCTCTCCCTCCTGTGGGAGGCAACCTTTGGATCCTACTGAAAAACACAAAACAATCAATATATTTCAAAATGTCAGTACATGTAAAAATGTGAATGTACTGTATTGTACTGTAATATGTAGTTCAATAACATTGAAGGATGCACATCTCACCTGTTGTTTTGCCGGATAATTTGTACTATTGATGCAACTGTTGAACACTGCAGATTTGGTTGCACCCTTAAACCGGCCTCTCTCAAAGAGAGACCGTGGTTTACAACATGGTCAATAATTGTGGCCCTTATCTCATCAGAGACCACCGCTCTTGGTCTTCCTCTCCTTTGTCCTCAACATATTCTCCCTCTCTCTGTCACTCTTCTTTCCCCACCAACCTGTCTTCCTTGATCCATGTTTCCAAACTAAATCATTCCGTCCTCTTGTCTTTTTGGTAACGAGACTAAAAACAGGATAGGCTTGGGTAGGCTTTCAGCTGAAATTGCAATCAGCTGTGTTTGGAATGATTAAATATTCTGCTGATTTGTCTAAACTCAGCAAAAAAAGAAACGCCCCTTTTTCAGGACCCTGTCTTTCAAAGATAATTCGTAAAAATCAAAATTACTTCACAGATCCTTCATTGTGAAGGGTTTGAACACTGTTTCCCATGCTTGTTCAATGAACTATAAACAATTAATGAACATGCACCTGTGGAACGGTCGTTAAGACACTAACAGCTTACAGACGGTAGGCAACTCAGTTATGAAAACTTATGACACTAAAGAGGCCTTTCTACTGACTGAAAAACACCAAAAGAAAGATGCCCAGGGTCCCTGCTCATCTGCGTAAACGTGCCTTAGGCATGCTGCAAGGAGGCATGAGGACTGCAGATGTGGCCAGGGCAATAAACTGCAATGTCCGTACTGTGAGACGCCTAAGACAGCGCTACAGGGAGACAGGACGGACAGCTGATTGTCCTCGCAGTGGCAGACCACGCGTTTATCGTGGAAGGAATGAGCGTTACACCGAGGCCTGTACTCTGGAGCGGGATCGATTTGGAGGTGGAGGTCCCTTCCCTGTATCTCAGTTGGTAGAGCATGGTGTTTGCAACACCAGGGTTGTGGGTTCGATTCCCACGGGGGGCCAGCACAGAAAAAAATTTATGATATGTATGAAATTGTATGAAATGTATGCATTCACTACTGTAAGTCGCTCTGGATTAGAGCGTCTGCTAAAATGACTAAAATGTATGGTCTGGGGCGGTGTGTCACAGCATCATCGGACTGAGCTTGTTGTCATTGCAGGCAATCTCAACGCTGTGCGTTACAGGGAAGACATCCTCCTCCCTCATGTGGTACCCTTCCTGCAAGCTCATCCTGACATGACCCTCCAGCATGACAATGCCACCAGCCATACTGCTCATTCTGTGCATGATTTCCTGCAAGACAGGAATGTCAGCGTTCTGCCATGGCCAGCGAAGAGTCCGGATCACAATCCAATTGAGCACGTCTGGTACCTGTTGGATCGGAGGGTGAGGGCTAGGGCCATTCCCCAGAAATGTCCGGGAACTTGCAGGTGCCTTGGTGGAAGAGTGGGGTAACATCTCACAGCAAGAAATGGCAAATCTGGTGCAGTCCATAAGGAGGAGATGCACTGCAGTACTTAATGCAGCTGGTGGCCACACCACATACTGATTGTTACTTTTGATTTTCACTCCCCCCTTTGTTCAGGGACACATTATTACATTTCTGTGGAATGTCTGTGGAACTTGTTCAGTTTCTGTCTTAGTTGTTGAATCTTGTTATGTTCATACAAATATTTAAACATGTTAAGTTTGCTGAAAATAAACGCAGTTGACAGTGAGAGGACGTTTCTTTTTTTGTTGAGTTTATATGTTTCAATCTGGTTACTGCAGAAATGCACAACATTTGCCATCATTCTGTTTTGAATGTGTTTTAACAGTTTTGGAAACAATATGTTAGCATTTGAAAACATGTGCTGCAAATATGTAGTTTTGCAGGTGGTAGAGTATGGATGAGAAAAGAGTTAATGGATTTCGTGGTCATTGAATTCATTTTGTGTGAAAGCAATGAAAAATGATTCACAGTTTGGTCCACATACACTTCTGTTTCGCTGACTGTGTGAGTTTTGATAATGTGACTTCAGTTTTGACCAATGCATGTTAGCAATGGAAAAAAACTGTAAAGTTATTTATGTCAATGACGTATGCTCTCGATGTGATAGGAGTGAAGCCAAATCCAAACTGGCTTCCCTTGACACCTTCTTTTTGTTGGTGTGCCAGGACCATTCACAGACAGTTGAGCTCATTCAGTTTAGCTCAACGCTGATTGGCTATTATTTTATGCTTTTTTTTTATCAAGGGCGGTCAAGTGCTCGCTGGCTACCATTGCATTCAATTCTACGGGTGGCAACAATATCACACTCTTTTTGACCAGACCGCATCAGATAGATGATTTAAACATACCGAGACAGAGATGCGCTCTTTTGCTCGCTCCGATTCTTTCTCCAGTGAGATGCATTCAGCCTCTTGCAAATTCAAGGAAAATTATGAAACACAGAGAGATGAAAGCAAATATTTTTATTTAAAAAAAAAATGGGGGGTCCTGGCTTCCTTGGCATCCATGAATACATGCCACTCTGAACCAGCGACATTTCGGTTACTGGCCCAACGCTCAGTCAGTACCATGCAGACAGTGCCAGGCCTGGTGTTTGTTCATCAATGCCCAACGCTCCTCTCCCTCTGTTCACACCTCTCTGTTGTTGATAACAACACACTAGTCAGGGCGGTTTTACTGTTGTTCAGGATTAATTAAAATATGAGGGGATATATATGGGATATTTTGTTAATGTCTCCAGAACCAGAAAGGACTCAGCTTGAGTGTAACTTTCGCTCCTCTCAGCTGTTTCAGTGACTAAACATCACCACAGGAGGGCACTGGGGCTTCATCTGTAAACTCAACCAGCTGGTCTGATCAGGGATAGAAACTTTGATGAAGTGTCTCATTCCCCCAAAGGAAACCAGTAACCGATAAAGAGAGAAAATCACGAAAGTGGAGGTTGAGGCGATTTAAAACAGCATGTCTTTAAAGAAGCTGAATGGAGATGTGATCTTTCTTTCCTGTGATCCATATACATTGAGCCAGGGGGAGGGAGGTAGAGGTGGGGGAGAACTCGTCGAGTGACAGCCAGCTGATGGCTGAGTGGGGGGATTGGGCCAGTGGGTGCTGCATCACCTCATTGGCCCGCGGAAGACTGGAGATGCAAATGGAGGAAGATAAAGCTTTTAATGACACTAAGCACACCCCAGAGGCCTGGCTACGGCCGGCGCTCTCCACACTCAGCATATCAAGGACACCCCAGCCTTCTCTGTCTGAGCCCCAGCCTGAGCATCCCCTCGGCGTGCCACACATCCCGTCGATCTTTAGTTTTATTAGAGACAAGCACTTCTGACTCCTTCTGCTGAGCAGAGCCAATGACAGGAGACAGATGTGCTCTCCTCGGAGAATAGAGGATCCCGTTTGATAAGCCCCCTGCTCTGTAGACTGTTAAATAACCACAAGAAACCATTGTAAAAGGAATTTGATCTACATAAGAATGGATGGATGTGCCTGAAAAGTGTCGTCTTGCTCATTTTGCTGTGCTTCAGCAGTAAATGTCAATTTGATGTCAGAATTTCCTCTCTCTTTTCAACCGTGACTTCTGTTATGGCTTCTTTGAATGAGAGAACTTAGAAATGAAGGTAAGGCCTACTTCCTCATGGAACAAGGCCTGAACTTGGAGAGAGGGAATGCAGCCAAATGTCAAAATACCAATCTATACTGTACAATTGACCGAGCTCCAATTTAAACATTTGAGGTTGCTGAAATGTCATGGTAAACTGCATTGAGCAATCTTCAAATCTCAAATCTCTCAGGCCATTTGTCAGTGGGCATGTGTCAGTGGGCCCAGCCATGGTTTTCCTATCACACAGCTCTGCCACCACCTGAGAGCTATTGTACCCTGCTGGGACAACAACACACTGTCTGTACTGTCTGGGTGTCTTTTACTGTGAGAGACAGGCCCCAGGTGGGATGGTGTCTTTTCTGTGTGGGTCACTCAGGCATAGAGAACACCAGCTCTCCTCTCCCGTGGTTACCGCAACACAGGTGAGCCCACAGCGGGTGCTAAGTCTGTCATAGTCAACAGTACCAGGGTCTTACCATTCTTCAGGGGAATAAAGAGAAGAAGAAGTGTAGCCTACTTTTGTCAGGAATGTTGGCTCCTGGGGGTGTAGCGTTCCATCTTTTTGTTTGGAAGTAAAGTTAGTGTACAAATGTTTGGAAATATGTGTAAAATGCCTTTTTATTTTCCTTTCTAGTTAATCAAATGAACTTGATTATTATTTAGCTTCTGTTCCCAAAATACGAAAACGTGTTTAAAATGACTGTGGTAAAACCATCTGGAGTCTCCTCACGTACAGTTAAACTACTCGTGATAACTCTTGTCAGACTTCAGCGTTCTCCCTTCGACTTGTGCAATATGTTCCACGTCCATACCCTCTTGGCCTCTTCCTGCTCTGCACGCGCACGCAACTCCCACTGTAGCTCGGCACTATCATTTGTTTAGATGTTGATTTCTAAACGAATTGCCTGTAATTGCTGTTTAGCAGCACAATTAATCTGAGCTGCGTGCTTCCTGAAGCACATTAGGACACATTTGTATAATGAAGTAATTAACTCAATTATAGAAGAACTAGAAAGTAGGGATAAGAGAGAAAAGGAGAGTAAAGAATGATGGAGAGCATTAAGTACTTCAGTGCTGCGAGGGTCCTGCTGGGCTATTTGAAAGTGTTTGTCTCATCAGTGTTCTGTATGTGCAAGCAAAATGTTACATTGCATGTAATGAATTAGAGTTGTTGTTTCAAGATAATAGCATGCTTGAGGTTACGTCATCACTACTTTACGAGACATTTCCAATATATTTCTATGAAATAGTCCGTGTCACTCTCAGCTTTACAGCGTTTCGGTCCCAGCCACTGTACAGTTTACACCCCTACACATACAATTTATCTTTCTGTTGGCCTAGTGGCTAGTTTCTTCTTTCTCATTTGGTCTCTGTCTCTCTGTCAGATGATGCCATGCCATTGTCACTGCCAAGCCTGTGTCTCATTGTCTGCTAGCAGCATTGTTATTAGTGTGGGATGGGACTGCCTGTGGAGGTATGGGCGGGCAGACAGGCTCCAGGGAGCAGGCGGCAGGCTGGGTAATTAGTTGCTCCTCAACGCCAGACGGGCACACTGCCGTCACCACCACCGGGAGGTAGAGACGGGCACAGTGCAGTCATCGGGAGGGAGATGGGAAGTGGCATGTCTGTCATAGGAATACTGGAACAACCTTTGGTGTGAGAGCTGGTTTCCAACGGTTCCAGCGCATCTGTCACAGTCACACCAATCATCTCGTCTAGCCACCGGCAAGATGGTAATGCTTATTACCCCACCAAACACAGCATGGATTATTAGTAGTTTATCAGAAAGCGCATTATCACTATCGTCTTGCATCATAATTAGGAGTGGTGTTTTACAAAGCCCATTGTCCAGCTGCATTGGGAAGGTTGGAGGACAAGGGCTGGCTGTTGACAGGGGAAAGCAGTGCTTGGATTACATTACTTATTGGTAATGGCATAATCAAATAATGAAACGTCATTATTGTTGAGTCAGAATTGCTTTAATAAACCCTGTGGCCCTACAGCATTAACCTGAACAGTGAGCCTGTTAATTGAATATGCAGCATAGTGTATCGATGAGAAATGAAGGCACAGAGAGGACAAAATGCTGTAGACTAGCTTTACGAGTATTTTTCACATATTCCTGTTTGTTCTTTATGTGTACCCCAGTGGATCATTGTCTTGACTTGGAGAGAGGGAATGCAGCCCCTGGCTTGAATCCCTTGACCTTTCCATGTGACGTAATGGGTTTTAGAGGAGCCATTTCTGCTGATGTCACATCTCCAGCCCCAGCAATGTGTTTCTGTCTGGAGCGACTGTAGCGACCATGTGACGATGATGACGGACCCCTGGTCTTGTAGGAGCGGCGGAGTAGCTTCCTCTGGTCGCCCCGGGAGATGTACAGGAGGAAGAGGAGGATGGGTACCCCCATGAGGAAGGTCCCGGCAAAGCCTAGCAGGACTCCGTAGACCAGGGGCCACGCCCCGTCCAGTAGACGTCGCTGGTACGGCTGGACAGGAGCCCTCTCCACAACAAGCTCCAGGTCACTCCATATCAGCTCCTTCACTGGTATATTTCTTACTGTCAACCAATTAACAACAGCACAACAACAGATCTCAGCCTGCCAACCTTCAACAACAGCACAACATGTTCCTTTGCTGACAGTGACAAACAACTACTCAACAAAAGCACAGGAGAGTCCAGCCAAATCAGAGGAGTATCAGACACCTGCTTTTTTTTTTTTTTTTTACTTGGCATACACGCCCATGAGAAAACGTGACTTTTTGACAGGTGATAATTGCAACTTAGAAATTTCTGTTGTCCTGGGAAAAATTGTTCCTCATCAGTTGATGCTGATGATAAGTAATACGTTTGATGGCTCACTGCCCAACTAGTGCAACCAAATCTTTTTTTCAGTGACTTTCCTTCACAGTACCGTGTAGAGATTATCTACAAGGGCTCATACATGACCATCACATTATCTCTATAATACATTATAAACTGGGTGGTTCGAGCCCTGAATTCTGATTGGCTGACATACCACGGGTATGATAAAACAATTACATGAACTGCTCTAATTACATTGGTAACCAGTTTCTAATAGCAATAATGCACCTTGCGGGTTTATGGTGTATTGCTAATATACCATGGCCAAGGGCTGTATCCAGGCACTTTGCATTCCATCGTGCATAAGAACAACCGTTAGCCGTGATATATTGGCCATACCAAACCCCCTTGGGCCTTATTGCTTAATTATGTGTCCATTATCTAGCCTGGGGCTCTATACCTTACCGTGCCTTGCTTGGGGCTTTGGGTCTACATGATGTTCCTCTGTCTCTGACTGGACCAGTGGAGACTCTATGGAGCTGACTCTCTGATGGTACTCCTCCACATACTTCTTTATACTCAGGGTTTTGTCCTGGTTGATATTTTTCCCCACCTCTGGAAGAACATCACAACATTGGCACAGTGAATGGCTACTCAAAATGGCCTATACATACAGTACCAGTCAAATGTTTGGGCACACCTAAGGTTTTTCTTTATTTTTACTATTTTTTACATTGTAGAATAATAGTGAAGACGTCAAAATGATTAAATAACACATATGGAATCATGTAGTAACCAAAAAAGTGTTAAATAAATCCAAATATATTTTATATTTAAGATTCTTCAAAGTAGCCACCCTTTTCCTTAATGACAGATTTGCACACTCGACATTCTCTCAACCAGCTTCATGAGGTAGTTACCTGGAATGCATTTCAATTAACAGGTGTGCCTTGTTAGAAGTTAATTCATGATTTTTTTCCCTTCTTAATGCGTTTGAGCCAATCAGTTAGTTTATAACAAGGTTGGGGTGGTATACAGAAGATAGCCCTATTTGGCAAAAGACCAAGTCCGTATTATGGCAAGAGTGGCCAGAGAGATGCCACTCCTCACTAAAAGGCACATGACAGCCCGCTTCGAGTTTACCAAAAGGCAGCTAAAGGACTCCCAGACGAGGAAAATCTGGCACCATTCCTACGGTGAAGCATGGTGGTGGCAGTATCAGGCTGGGGGGATGTTTTTCAGCGGCAGGGGAGACTAGCCAGGATTGAGGGAAAGATGAATGGAGCAAAGTAGAGGGAGATCCTTGATGAAAACCTGCTCCAGAGCGCTCAGGACCTCAGACTGGGGCGAAGGTTCACCTTCCAACAGGACAACGACCCTAAGTACACAGCCAAGACAACACAGGAGTGGCATCGGGACAAGTCTCTGAATGTCCTTGAGTGGTCCAGCCAGAGCCCGGACTTGAATCCGATCAAACGAGATGTAACCTGAAAATTGCTGTGCAGCGACACTCCCCCTCCAACCTGAGCTTGAGCTAATCTGCAGAGAAGAATGGGAGAAACTCTCCAAATACAGGTGTGCCAAGCTTGTAGCGTCATACCCAAGAAGACTCGAGGCTGTGATCGCTGCCAAAGGTGCTTCAACAAAGTACTGAGTAAAGGGTCTGAATACTTATGTAAATGTCATATTTCCGTATATTATTATTAGATATTTTTTAAACCTGTTTTTGCTTTGTCATTATGGGATATTGCGTGTAGATTGATGAGGGAGAAAAAACGATTGAATTCATTTTAGAATGAGGCTGTAACATAACTAAATGTGGGGTCTGAATATTTTCAGAATGCACTGTAGGCATATCTGGGTTGTTCCACCTTTTGAAAAGTGTAACTTGGTCAAAAAAGAGCACATGTTCAACTTCATAAAAACACGTTTTTCCATCTCAAGATCTTAAATACAAAAATTACTAAGTGCCAAATAAAGTTACAGGGTTGACCTCAACAGGGTTGATGATTTCATCTTAAATCAGCCATAAATCCCCTTGTTACAGGAGGAATGGAAGCTTGTGTGTAACAGGGAGGGGAAATTGAATGCAAGCGTCACAACATTTTGTTATTATTATTGTTCAAACATTTCTAGTCTGTCTGTCTTTGGGTAAGAGGGTTGACATGTTATGCTTGACGCTCTCACTTTTCCACCACAAAATACCAGAAAAGGGCCAAAAATTGTAGAACCAGCTCACCAGATGTTATACTATGATTTGACTTTTAGATGTTCGGTGTTGCTTTTGAAAAAAATATTTTATAAAAGAATAGTTTCATCATATTAAAACGAGAGTTCAGTTCACATAACAGGGTTGACCTTAAAATGAGGGACAGACAAATGAATCACTAATCACATGAAATAAATAGAGACATAAGTGGGTTAAATTATGTTTGAGAACTTGGAGACATAAGTGGGTTAAATTATTCCTAGAAGACAGAGGGTGCACAAAGGGACATGTCACAACGCTTATTTTTGGCACTTCAATTCAATTTTACAGGCTTTTAAAATGAGATATTGGTGCACAGGGATGAAAAATACACTCTTTTTGTGGAACGACCCATCTGCAGTTTATGCATTGGGAAAGAGAGACCGAGAGAAACTATGGATAACATGTGTTGGGTGCCCTCTATAACTTAATGGACTTGAACTAAGCAGGCCTTGGTAAATACAATTAGTTCAGCAATACAGCAACTGCTCTCACTTTTACTTTAAAAAAGAAAGTAAACAAACAGTCGAAGTTGTTGTGTAAAAGTGGATTTATTCCTAATTGCAATCAGGTCCTGGGTAATTGGTGTTTTGTGTATCCATAGATTCCACACATTCATTCTGATCCAAAAATAAATAGCTTTCATACACTGTGTTGACAGAAGGGATGTTCTTGGGCTGTCACACTTTTGTCATTTCTCTCTATCTGTCTCTTCCTGCCCCCCCCTCTCGCTCGTTCTCTCTCTACCCACCCCCCCTCTCTCTATCTCTGTCTCTCTACCCCTATCTCTCTCTCAATCCCTCTCTTTCGCTCTCTCTCTACCCCCCCTCTTTCTCCGATGATGAAAGGACCAGATGGTTCGTAGTGAATGTGGTGTGAGCTCCACTGAGTCCTCTGTCAGATCATTTACACCTCAGATCAATCGCCACTCGACTGTGGAGTCTCTTCCACACTAGACCCCACCACATGCCAGAGACGGACATAGCCAAAATATAGCATTTTTTTAAAACTCCAATTACAGTGGACCTTGTTGTAGTGAGTTAATTATGTAGACAATGTTATTGAAGTCTTGAGTGCACTGAAATAATGTCAAAATACAATTTGTTCATGTTAACTTATCGCGTTGTTCTCTGGCAGCTGAATCTCATATCTTTGATGGCTGCTTTCAATGAGACGTCACCAGTGCTGTGTGCGTGTTTGCGTGAGCACGTGTGCGTGTGTGTATGCACTGTATCTGTCTGTCTGACCTATGGCAATGTCTGTCCTTCCAATGTGTTGCAGGGCGCGAGACAGCCTGTCGTAGTACGTCTGTTCTCCGTGCTTCAGCAGCCAGTCTGTCAGAGCTGTCCGGCACTGAGCCTCGCTGTTCCTGTCTGATAAACATACAGCATATGGCCCTCAGACAGCAGACCTAGCCACGCTGCTGCAGCTAACCAGGGAGAGGTAAACAGAACAGGACATGGGGGAACAGACCGCTCACTCTCCTCTGAGTCCTCACAGACTGGGATAATAAACAATCGCTTTGAATGCCTCACCATAATATACCCATTATATAGCGTTGAGTTAGAGCAGAGCATTTTGTATATTGTGATAGCTAGGACAGCTAGCTAGGCCCTTTTGATTGTTGCATTGCATCTCGGTACATCAACATATGTGTAGAAACACAGTAAATGTATGGTGCAGACCCGGCTGAGTTTGCACAGTTTAACAAATTAGCTTTTGGTTGTGATGTACTGTCAGCGTTGCAGTACCAGTGTCTCTCTTGACTCTCTTCTGGAGGTCCAGTTGGTTGTTCTCCAGTGAGAGATGGTCCAGCTGCTGGAATATGTTCTCCTCTGGGTGGGACAGGGCAGAGAAGAGGTCCTCACACTCCCTTGAGGTCAGCAGCTCCACCAGACGACCCAGCTGGTGAACACCCATGTCCTCCGCCACTGTGGAGGTGCATAGGAGTGGATAGGAGGGCACAGTGTTAATACGCTATGCTATGATTGTAATCACTGCTTATGGCTGTGGCATTACAGGAAGAGGTATGAGTAAGGTGCATAGTGCTAAAGCGTCCCAGGAAGGGGTATCACATGATCTCAATTAGTATGTACTGTATGTGTGATGAGAAACATTTTCTTTCCTTTTAAAATAAACCCATGTAACTAATTTCACACAACAGGTGGAGCAACTTGAAACCCCAGATTCATTAAAAGTGAAGATGAGTTTCCAACAGATTAGCACGGTATCAGCTCTGTGGAACATTTTAGGTTCTCACCTGTGTCTTCCCCCAGGCTCGGGCTCAGTAGGAGCAGAAACAGAAGTGAGGGAGCGCCCATGACTGGCATGATTACTGTGGCAGTACCCGTTTCCAGTCCACTCACAGTGCAGGAGGTGCTCCCTGGCTGCAGTAGAAGCTATTTTCAAAACACTGCAGTGATCCGGAACTCATAGAGTCATAAGACAACGGAACAGTGAGGAACATTCTCTTTTCTATGTTGGAACTGTTCAACACCGTGTGAGAGAAAGATGTCTTTGACTATGTCCGTGGTTATTGGCATTTGGTTTACAACACTGACAATTAGGCCATTCATGTGTTGTGGTTTGGTGTTCACCTCCGCATTAGACATGAAGGCAGGAAGTAGACTACTTTACCAATCATATCCCTCCCTGCTTCAGCAATGCCAGCACTCTCCTCCTGTTCTGTGGGTTTTTGTGTGTTTGATGGCCTAGCGTTGCTGTCTCTGTGTACAGTAACATTGTACATGAAAGCCTGTCGTTGTTTTGTTGTTTTAACACTGTTTGGGGCCTGCAGAAAATGCTTCCATGCTAATGAGAGCAAGTGGGTGCATTTATGGTTATATATAAGAGGAGCCACAACCCTGTGCTGAAAATCTGTTGCTTTGCTTTTTGGATTAATCGTTTTGTTTTTTACTAAGACCCAGTACTGTCAAAAATATGATTTTCCCATGTTTTATATATATTTCCACACTATGATTTTGACAAATACTGTGAAATTATGAAAATGATGCCCTTTTAGTGTAAGAGCTGTTTGAAAAGACCACCTGAAGTTCCGCCTGTTTTGGTTAGATGGAGTTTTGGCCTGCCATCATCAGGAGGTAAATTAATTAGTTAATAGACCAATATGTCACAGGATCCAACGAAAGTGGCGCCCCTCCTCGGTCGGGCGGCGCTCGCCGGTCGTCGTCGCCGGCCTATTAGCTGCCACCGATCGTTGTTTCAGTTTCGTTTAGTTTGTCTGTCTGTTCCGCACCTGTTTTGTGTATGTCATTAGTGGGGACTTATTTAATGTGTGTTTTCAGTTGGGATTTTTGTGCGGGATTGTTTGTTGTCCACTCAGGACGGTGGGCCTGTGAATGTAGTTGCTTCGCTAGTTGTATTTTGGATGTTTTTGTGTTTTGGTGTTTTGTGCTGGCTGACGTCTTATTTTCTCTCTTCGGACCGTTTTGCCCTGTGTTTTGGGTTGGTCATTATTATTACGCGCCCTTCTGTTTTGGCGTGACCAGTTTGTTGCCGGAGAAAATAAAGACTGTATACTTTACCTCTGCTCTCTGCGCCTGACTCCAACCACCACTCCTAGAATCATCTGACAGAAGCTGAACCAGGGGGATCCCTAACCTCTTCGCTAACCCATGGTCCATAAAACTCCCAGCTGCACCTGAATCGACTATCACTTGTACACCTCCGTTTGTTTCCCTAATTTTTCCCCTCACTTCCAGTATAAGGCGCTAGTCGATTCAGGTGCAGCTGGGAGTTTTATGGACCATGGGTTAGCGAAGAGGTTAGGGATCCCCCTGGTTCAGCTTCTGTCAGATGATTCTAGGAGTGGTGGTTGGAGTCAGGCGCAGAGAGCAGAGGTAAAGTATACAGTCTTTATTTTCTCCGGCAACAAACTGGTCACGCCAAAACAGAAGGGCGCGTAATAATAATGACCAACCCAAAACACAGGGCAAAACGGTCCGAAGAGAGAAAATAAGACGTCAGCCAGCACAAAACACCAAAACACAAAAACATCCAAAATACAACTAGCGAAGCAACTACATTCACAGGCCCACCGTCCTGAGTGGACAACAAACAATCCTGCACAAAAATCCCAACTGAAAACACACATTAAATAAGTCCCCACTAATGACATACACAAAACAGGTGCGGAACAGACAGACAAACTAAACGAAACTGAAATAACGATCGGTGGCAGCTAATAGGCCGGCGACGACGACCGGCGAGCGCCGCCCGACCGAGGAGGGGCGCCACTTTCGTTGGATCCTGTGACAGTACCCCTCCCCTGACGCGCGGCTCCAGCCGCGCGCCGACGCCGGCCTCGGGGACGGCCCGGAGGGCGAGGCGCCGGCCGATCCGGTCGGCGACGGTGGAAGTCCAACAGCATAGGGGGGTCCAGAACGTCCGCCGCCGGAACCCAGCACCTCTCCTCCGGACCGTACCCCTCCCAGTCCACGAGGTACTGCAGGCCCCCTACCCGACGTCGGGAGTCCAGGATGGCTCGGACTGTGTACGCCGGGCTCCCCCCGATGTCCAGGGGGGGCGGGGGGGCCTCCAGCACCTCACTGTCCTGCAGCGGACCAGCTACCACCGGCCTGAGGAGAGACACATGAAACGAGGGGTTAATACGGTAATACGAAGGAAGTTGCAACCTGTAACACACCTCGTTTATCCTCCTCAGGACTTTGAACGGCCCCACAAACCGCGGACCCAGCTTCCGGCAGGGCAGGCGGAGAGGCAGGTTCCGGGTCGAGAGCCAGACTCTATCCCCCTGGTTCAGCTGGACCACCCCTTCCCCGTGCACGCCCTAGATAGTCGACCGCTAGGGTCAGGCCAAGTAGGGGAGGTCACAGTGCCACTGGTTATGCAGACGTGGGGGGGTCATGTGGAGCGTCTCAGCCTGTTCATCATTGACTCCCCAGCGTTTCCGGTGGTACTGGGAATCCCCTGGCTAGCCACTCACAACCCCCAGATTTCGTGGAGACAGAGGGCTCTTACGGGGTGGTCGAGGGAGTGCTCAGGTAGGTGCATAGGAGTTTCCATCGGTGCGACTACGGTGGAGAGTCCAGACCAAGTCTCCACCGTGCACATTCCCTCAGAGTATGCCGATTTGGCTATCGCCTTCAGTAAGACGAAGGCGACTCAATTACCCCCCCATCGACAGGGAGATTGTGCGATAAACCTCCAGGCTGACGCGGTTCTTCCTAGGAGTCACGTGTATCCTCTGTCTCAGGAGGAAACAGTGGCTATGGATACATACGTCACTGAGTCCTTGAGACAGGGATACATTCGGCCCTCTAAATCCCCCGTCTCCTCGAGCTTCTTTTTCGTGAAGAAAAAGGAGGGAGGTCTGCGCCCGTGCATTGACTATAGAGGTCTAAATGCTATCACAGTGGGTTTCAGTTACCCGCTACCTCTCATTGCTACGGCAGTGGAGTCATTTCACGGGGCGCGCTTCTTCACGAAATTGGATCTCAGGAGTGCGTATAACTTGGTGCGTATCCGAGAGGGAGACGAGTGGAAAACCGCATTTAGTACCACATCTGGCCATTATGAGTACCTCGTCATGCCGTATGGGTTAAAGAATGCTCCCGCCGTCTTCCAATCCTTTGTAGACGAAGTCCTTAGGGACATGCTCGGGCAGGGTGTGGTGGTGTACATCGATGACATCCTGATCTGCTCCGCCACACGCGCCGAGCATGTGTCCCTGGTGCGTAAAGCGCTTGGGCGGCTGCTGGAGCATAACCTATACGTCAAAGCTGAGAAATGTGAGTTCTTCAAAAGAGCCGTCTCATTTCTAGGATATCGCATTTCCACCTCGGGGGTGGAGGTGGAGTGTGACCGCGTAACGGCTGTGCGTAATTGGCCAACCCCAGCCACTGTGAAGGAGGTGCAGCGGTTCTTGGGGTTCGCTAATTATTATCGGAGGTTTATCCGGGGTTTTGGCCAGGTAGCAGCTCCCATTACCTCACTGATGAAGGGGGGGCCGGTGCGGCTACGATGGTCAGCAGAGGCGGACAGAGCCTTTCATCGTCTGAAGGTTCTGTTTACCAATGCACCTGTCCTAGCGCATCCGGACCCCTCTTTGCCATTCATAGTGGAGGTGGACGCGTCCGAGGCTGGGGTAGGAGCTGTGCTGTCGCAGCGTTCGGGCGTTCCTCCGAAGCTCCGCCCATGCGCGTTCTTTTCTAAGAAGCTGAGCCCGGCGGAGCGCAATTATGATGTGGGGGACCGGGAGCTGTTAGCCGTGGTCAGGGCTTTGACGGTGTGGAGACATTGGCTTGAGGGGGCACGTCACCCTTTTCTCATCTGGACCGACCACCGTAACCTGGAGTATATTCGGGCAGCGAGGAGGCTTAATCCCCGTCAGGCGAGGTGGGCCATGTTTTTCACGAGGTTTAACTTCACTCTCTCGTACATTCCAGGTTCCCGGAACCGGAAGGCTGACGCACTGTCGCGTCTCTACGACACCGAGGAGCGGACCATCGATCCTACTCCCATACTTCCCGCCTCCTGTCTGGTGGCACCGGTGGTATGGGAGGTGGATGCGGACATCGAGCGGGCGGTTCGGTCAGAACCTACTCCGTCGCAGTGTCCCGTGGGCCTGAAATACGTTCCGCTTGATGTTCGCGATCGCCTGATCCGATGGTCCCATACTCTACCCTCCTCGGGTCATCCTGGGGTGGAACGGACAGTGCGGGGCCTGAAGGGGAGGTACTGGTGGCCCACCTTGGCTGAGGATGTCCGGCGTTATGTCTCGTCCTGTTCAGTATGCGCTCAGTGTAAGGCTCCTAGGCACCTACCTCGAGGGAAATTACAGCCCCTCCCTGTTCCACAGCGGCCATGGACTCACCTCTCGGTGGATTTCCTTACGGATCTCCCGCCGTCTCAGGGGAACACGGCCGCTGTGGAACAGGGGAGGGGTACTGTCACAGGATCCAACGAAAGTGGCGCCCCTCCTCGGTCGGGCGGCGCTCGCCGGTCGTCGTCGCCGGCCTATTAGCTGCCACCGATCGTTGTTTCAGTTTCGTTTAGTTTGTCTGTCAGATGATTCTAGGAGTGGTGGTTGGAGTCAGGCGCAGAGAGCAGAGGTAAAGTATACAGTCTTTATTTTCTCCGGCAACAAACTGGTCACGCCAAAACAGAAGGGCGCGTAATAATAATGACCAACCCAAAACACAGGGCAAAACGGTCCGAAGAGAGAAAATAAGACGTCAGCCAGCACAAAACACCAAAACACAAAAACATCCAAAATACAACTAGCGAAGCAACTACATTCACAGGCCCACCGTCCTGAGTGGACAACAAACAATCCCGCACAAAAATCCCAACTGAAAACACACATTAAATAAGTCCCCACTAATGACATACACAAAACAGGTGCGGAACAGACAGACAAACTAAACGAAACTGAAACAACGATCGGTGGCAGCTAATAGGCCGGCGACGACGACCGGCGAGCGCCGCCCGACCGAGGAGGGGCGCCACTTTCGTTGGATCCTGTGACACAATAACAAATTGTTTCAAACTTCTCTCCCAATAACAGCTAGTTTTCAGTTACCACTGTCTGGGAGACCACTCCCAGACAGTCCTAGCAAAATTATTGCATGAGAAATTGCTCTTTGCTAAGAAGCAATTTATGTTTCTTTTTGACCATTTTAATTGAAAACAATCACAGTAAGGTATTTATTGTGACCAAGAAATGACTTGATATTGAGATAAAAAAAATGGCTGTCACGACTTTTACTGAAGTCGGTCCCTCTCCTTGTTCGGGCGGCGTTCAGCGGTCGACGTCACCGGCTTTCTAGCCATCGCCGATCCATTTTTCATTTTTCGTTTGTTTTGTCTTTGTCTTACACATCTGGTTTCAATCCCCCAGTTACTTGTTCATTATTTAACCCTCTGTTCCCCCATGTTTATTTGTGAGTAATTGTTTGTCTTGTATACGGTCCGTTATTGTGGGCTCGGTATATTGTGTTGTATTTTGTGAATACTTGAGTAAATACGTTGATTACTCATATCTGCTGTCCTGCGCCTGACTCTCTACACCAGCTACACACAGGCACGATTACAATGGCTGCATTGGACCTTTTTAAAAGATCTCCAAAAGGGAATTGATTAAAAGGCAACCAAAGCAAACAAATGCCACTGGCACAGGGTAAAACCCCAGGTTGTAATGTTTTGCTGTGCTTCATTCAGAATACCATTGAACATAAAAGCTTTAGCCTGACCAGGCCTTATAAAAGCCTGCAGCTAGTGACGTTGAGCTTCGATGTTAGAGAAGACATTACTCTTTGAAAGACAAAAGGTTGCATATTAAACGTGTTCCTCTCTAGTTCAGTATATAAAGACACATGTTGATTGGGTTTGAAATAGAATGATTAAAAGATAAACGGCTACCCACAGCACACCAGGAGGTCAGAGGACGTCAAAAGGATGTGTTCTACTTTCAATCTCTGGCTGTGTCCCAAATGGCACCCTATCCCCTATATAGTGCACTACGTAAGGAATAGGGTGCCCTTTGGGACACACCCTCTATAATGTATTACTTGTAGGAGATGCACCTGACTCACAAGCATTTCGCTACACCCGCGATAACATCTGCTAAATATGTGTATGCGACCAATAAAATTTGATTTGAGGTAGTGCTACATGTGTAATCATTCTGTTATGGGGAGGTTAGTGTGGGGGCACATTCTGAATAGATAACTGAACTTGGAAGTTACTCTGAGGCCTCTCAGCTCAACTTCATTGTCTGAACTTTAGCATTGTGTTTGTGTGTGGGCTAGTCTTGGATGATCCATGTCAGCTAATGAAAAAACATGTTGTGGCATTGAGTTCAGGTGTGTTACGCCTAGGGCTGTGACGGTCATGGTATTTTGGATGGCGGTAATTGGCCAGCCAAATGACGACAGTCACCGTAATTAGCATTCCAATAGCAAATGACGTGCATTTTCTCCTCTCCTCTGCTCCTGACTGTATGTGCTGCCATAGAAATAGAATGAATAGAAAGTCAATGCAAAGCAGGAAGTAAAATATGTGCTGTGATTTTATTGATTAAACTCAACTGACATCACAAAAAATACATTCCATTGCATGAGCCACATCAGTTAAGATCATTTGAATGAACATTCTACATTACCATGGAAAGTATTGTATCACAATACCAGGCAGCCATTGCAAGTGTACCAATGAGTTTACCAGTCAAATTGCCAGGGTTAGAGATTCCAAGCCTGTTCTGTTAATTATATTTCTATGTGTGCTCCTGTTGCATTGTGGTCATTCAGTCAACTGTTAGTTTGACCAATTTAAAAAAATATTTAAATGGTTATGTTGATTTTATTTTCATGACAGTCTTCATCCATAACCGTTGGTTACACAGTTATACTGTAATTGTGCCAGCCCTAGTTACACCAAAGGGTGTGGGTGCTGTAAATCATTGAATATACATTTGTGGAAATGTTGTTAGTATTTGAACAGCTCTTGCACAAAGGACAGGGTCAGAGACAGGATATATTTAGGTCATTCAGCATATAGTTATCTAGACTAGAGTAGCATTGATCTACAGGCACAGTGCAAGCAAACACGGAGATTAAATAAGAATTTTAATCAGATTACAAAACATTTACATTTTCACATTTGATTTTATGATGAATTTGAAATGAGCAATCAATCAGTCAAATGTATTTATAAAGCCCCTTTTACATCAGCAGTTGTAAATTGTGATGACATTCCTTCCAGGGCAATATCAACTATACAGAATACAGATTTTCCATTAATATTGTTTGGTGTAAATGATTAGACTTATTACTAAGGATTGCTTGCAACACTTTGGAAATGGACTCCATTGCTCAGTTAGGGTGCAAAGCTAAAGCTCCATGTCTCTTACACTTCATTTCACAGAAATCTGGTTGAATAAAGACACAGACTCCGGTGGAATGAAGGATAGAATCCATAGAAGGTTCTGGCCGATACAGCAGGGCTCCAGCAGGCCATCTTATGTCTGAAACAAAAGTTGGGTCAAATAAGCAAACATTATTATGGAACTTTAGTTAAATACATTTAATTATGCCTTTTCTCCCACCGTGGAGAACAAAATGGCTGAGTGTCTGTTTTAGGCAGCAACACGCCCTTTCTCGCTGCATGGTGTTTATGAAGAACCACTAAGTTCTTTCAACAGTTTCAACCTGAGTATAGAGGGAAGGAGACGGTGGCCTGGGAGCTTCGACACAGCCCTATGTAATTTATGACTCCAGTTAGTAGGTGAGGGAGGGTGAGGGTGTGGCAGGGACAGGGTGTGGAGCAGAGCAGGGAGTGTAATTTGGCCTCTCCATTTCAGCCTGTGCTGTCCTATAACTGCTCCATGGCTCCAGGCAGGCAGGTAGGAGAATGTGGCCTCTTTCTGGGATACAATCACAGGCCTGCCTGACTGCTTGGTCTGGCTGGCTCTACCCTCACTCACAAAGCCTTGCCACCTCCACGGTGATCCCCTGTACCGCTCCACCGCTGCCTCAGAGCCCCCTCCTGAGGAAACCAAACACCCCTCATCACCGTCACCATCCGTCTACTGCTTCACAAATCTGCTTAGGAGCTTTGATACTGACCCAGACACAGACACACACACTTACATGACAAACTCCTTCCCAGGTTGTACTGTATCATTGTTGGTTACATGGGGATTTTTTTATTAGTATCTTATTTTATTAGGTTCTTATTCTGTTTTCAGTCGCCTCCTTTCTGTTTTCTAATTAGCTGTTATTCCTTTAAAATATGTTGTATTTTTTCTCTACAGAATTGAATTGCAAGTCCATGATTCTGCTATGATGAAGATCTCTGCAAACAAATTACTTTCCAACTTAGCGCCCAAAAAATGTTTTCAAAATTCAAAATACCAAAGCATGGAGGAACTTTTAAGACATCACTTTCAGCATTGCTAATTAATATGGATATTTCACTCACCTCACTCACCTTGTTGGCCTTCTGAAGAGAAATGCAGACGTGAAAAACAGAACTGCCAAACAGAAAATGTTGTTCCTTGCAGACTGATGTTACCAACAGAACACGATCCTAACTTTCTTCACACTGACTTTACTTTTCTACCTGACTCAGGTAATGCTATTTTAGAGGCCCAACGTCGACCAATGGGAGATCAGCCTCTCAAAAAAGGCCAACCTCTCTACCCCACTCGCCATGGGATACAGGAGCCACACCCTTCTATGTGGTGTTGTTTTACAGCCTAAATTCTGAACATTAGCTACACCTCTGGATTTTACGACTCTTTAACTGAAAATGGGAAACGTGAGACTAACGTTGAACAAATAGTACCTCTGCTTCTGGCCTGGGGGCCATATATTTGATCAGTTTGGTTTGTTCATCGTAGTAATGTAGAGCTCTACTCATCGTAGTAATGTAGAGCTCTGCTCATCGTAGTAATGTAAAGCTCTGCTCATCGTAGTAATGTAGAGCTCTGCTCATCGTAGTAATGTAAAGCTCTGCTCATCGTAGTAATGTAGAGCTCTGCTCATCGTAGTAATGTAAAGCTCTGCTCATCGTAGTAATGTAGAGCTCTGTTCATCGTAGTAATGTAGAGCTCTGCTCATCGTAGTAATGTAGAGCTCTGCTCATCGTAGTAATGTAGAGCTCTGCTCATTGTAGTAATGTAGAGCTCTGCTCATCGTAATAATGTAAAGCTCTGCTCATCGTAGTAATGTAAAGCTCTGCTCATTGTAGTAATGTAGAGCTCTGTTCATCGTAGTAATGTAGAGCTCTGCTCATCGTAGTAATGTAGAGCTCTGCTCATCGTAGTAATGTAGAGCTCTGCTCATCGTAGTAATGTAGAGCTCTGCTCATTGTAGTAATGTAGAGCTCTGCTCCTCGTAGTAATGTAAAGCTCTGCTCATCGTAGTAATGTAAAGCTCTGCTCATCGTAGTAATGTAGAGCTCTGTTCATCGTAGTAATGTAGAGCTCTGCTCATCGTAGTAATGTAGAGCTCTGCTCATCGTAGTAATGTAGAGCTCTGCTCATCGTAGTAATGTAGAGCTCTGCTCATTGTAGTAATGTAGAGCTCTGCTCCTCGTAGTAATGTAAAGCTCTGCTCATCGTAGTAATGTAAAGCTCTGCTCATTGTAGTAATGTAGAGCTCTGCTCATCGTAGTAATGTAGAGCTCTGCTCATCGTAGTAATGTAGAGCTCTGCTCATCGTAGTAATGTAGAGCTCTGCTCATCGTAGTAATGTGCTGCTGATGGCGCTGCTCATCCTGCTCCTTCCCATCAGAGGATATCACTCTCCTCATTAAACTGGTTCATTTTTGTTGTAATCCAGAGCCTCTCTGCTCTTGTATCAATTCTAATAGCAATATTGGCGCGATAATTGCATAGATTTTGTGAAAAGGAATAATTTGTGTCGTCGTAATTAGGGACAACCATGAATGTTCAAGCGCTTAGTGGCATTTATCCCCTAGAATTACTATAATCCACATGGAAATTAGATATTAACATAATAATTCAACAATAGTAATTTTTCATGCAGTCTTTATTGTAATGTGCAGTATTATAACTTTTTAATTTCAACAGCAACCAACTTGATAGAAATGTAGCATTCTGGTCACTTCACTGTAACATTTCAAACTTCACAGCTCTGTAGACTCCTCCTCTCAACTTTATTGAAAAGGGGCTACATCACTCTCAAAGGGCTGTGGCTCCCTGAAAGGAATTTCACCCCCAGGCAATGGAGGGAACAGAGGGATGGACAGGGAGGAGGGAAGAGGAGGGGGACAGGTCTAAGACATTCGTGAGGCCTATATGCACCTAAGCCTCACCTGACAATATATTTATCTTGAGAGAGCACATTCATTTGAGACCAATCTATTTTTATGTGATTTTATTGACAAGGACACCAACATCTTTGAGTTATGAGCTGCTGTTGTGCTCCTCAGACAGACATATTATATTTTACTCTGGGTTGTGTGTGGGCCTGATAGCCCTGGACAGACACTGGGGCTCCTGTGTCCCAAATCAAACCCTACTCCCTATGTAGTGCACTACTTTTGACCAGAACCCTAAGGTGCCTGGTCAAAAGCAGTGCACTGTGTAAGGAATAATTTGCCATTCGGGACGTAGAGTATACTGGGGTTTCTTCAGGGTAATCTTGAGGAGCGAGGGGGAAGTGACAGGTGAAAAATGAGCCTGTAAAAGCTCTTAGATTAGAGATGGCTCTCTCGCTTTTTACCACAGGAACAAAGAGTTCACAGCACAACAGACCTGCATGCTGTAGAGAAGCCATTGCTCAGTGGACACTGGGGTGGGGCTTTGCTGTCCGTCTCTTCAAATAGCCTCAGGGCATAACTTTGTGTAGTCGCCCCCCAGATGAAATCAGGTGTTGCTATACAGTAGACATATAATAAAAGGGAGAGGGGGTGGAGGCAGGCTAAGGGGGGTAAAGGTAGTGGAGACATTGCACAGAAGGAAATGCATACTTGTAGTGTATTCAAGGTTTAAATACTCTTCTCAAGTTTGTAATTTCCACTGCCCTAACAAAACAAAATTCAACCCCTACAAAAATGCTGGATTGTTTTCCTGCTGTGAGAAACTGGTCCAAACAAATCCTACATCTGTATTTAGAAATGTCAGCAGAACAGTGTTGCCTATAGCAGGAGCAGCTTTGTAGGGCATTTTGAAAAGAAGGATTGCATAACATATAATAGACGAAGTGTGACAATGTGTGCCAAAGGACTTGACATTTTCATGATGTGCATATCATGGATAAACAAAAAATATGAGTAAAAGTTAAAATCCTGCTTTCAGAACAACCCCATGGCGAATAATGTGTGCCGTAACATCACACAATAAGTTGTGCTGCATAGTTTAGTTTAGTTTAGTTTATTAATTCGACCATTTAAAAAAACAAGCACACATAAAACTTGAAAAAGCCATATATGCACATGAATAAAATCATGGAGGATAACATACAATAAAGTCTGGGACTTATTTCCATTGTGGTCCTCTTGAGACAAGATGGCTAGACAAGATCCAACACAGTATGGCAGAGAAATAATAAAACAAAAACTTAGCGTAGTCAACTAAAGTAGAAGGTTGGTGTTTAGATTGAGATGGCTTGGCTGTTTAAACAATCCCATTGGGTTGAACCCACTTCTGTTCGTGAGCTGTGAGGCAAATAACAATAGATAGACATTACTCCATGCTTAGGTAAATATTCTACCACAAACTGAAGTGACATACAGGTCAAGAGTTAAACCCAAGGTGTCATCAGCTCTTTGTTCTTTTACCAATCTTTGTCTCCAGGTACCACAGAATAGACCAAATCGAGTATCGATCCCATAGGTCCAACCCTCTATAAACTCCTACATCCATCAGTGTCCCCAGAGAAAATCTGTTTTATATAGGGAGTTGTTGACTTTTTAAAGCCTCTTTTTAAAGCCTCTCAATTTTCATAGAACAGCAAGGTCAATGGGAAGTGAACACAGCCATTGATAGCAGCACCTGGAGAAGGGTGGTGAGGAGGACATGTTGTTGCTGAGTAATGATTCAGAACGAGTCTTGGTCAATAGAACACGGGTGTGACCATGCCCTGAAGTGTCTTTAGTAATAGTGAGACATGCCACTGTATGACCGTACACTGAGGTGTCTTAGCAACGGTGTTCAGTGTTTGGGTGGCATGCATTTATCTCTTCAAGGAACAACCAGGATTCCTTAAAGGAAAACAAAAGTGTTTGTTATTCCGTTGTTTTGGGGAGAGCACTGACCCACAGCGAGTGAGAGAGACAAATATAGAGAGTCAGAGACCGAGAGGTGTGTTTGTTTGTGTGAGAGAGAGACAGAAAGACAAAGCGAGAAACAGATGTGAGAGATGAGATGGTAATTTCAGTGCTGCCATGCTCCCTGAAGGCAGCTCCCTCCTAAGTGAAGGCGGTGTCTGAACATGCCACAGTCAGGAAGGAATGTCAGTGGAGCCCTTCAGGCAGTGACTGAGATTGGCTTATGTAAAGCTGCTCACACTGAAGCCAAATCAACACGCTGATATCTTGAACTGCACTGTGTGAAAAAAATGTGCCTAGTCTATTAGATACTTACGAATGCATACCAACATGATAGTTATGC
The DNA here is from genome assembly GCF_901001165.1 of Salmo trutta. Classification (NCBI taxonomy): domain Eukaryota; kingdom Metazoa; phylum Chordata; class Actinopteri; order Salmoniformes; family Salmonidae; genus Salmo; species Salmo trutta. The sequence goes on along the minus strand of NC_042986.1, from coordinate 13,350,423 downwards.
AATCAGTGATTTGCTATAGTTGTTTATTTTATTTGAGCTTGCCCTGCATGCCGGTATGTTGACGAGGCTATGACAACAATTGTTCTCATGAAAGGACAATACATGATACCTGAATATTCTAACAAGTCTTCCTTTTTGACAGGCTTGAATAGTGAAGACCTAATCCAAAACTACACCGTCATCATTAGACAAGTCCAATCAGGAATAATTATTAACATCATAAAGGCCTGCCTGGCTGTGTCTAAGCATGGTATTTGGTTTGGAGTCATTTGACATTTAGTTTTAAGTTTGGGATTTATAATGGTGTTTAGATTGTTTTAGGGCTGGGGTTATAGGAGTTCTGCCTATATGCAGCCTAAAGGATAGGGCAGTCTTCTGCTGCTGCATTCTCCCCAAGCTCACTCCTCATCTCTATCCCCTCTCTCTCCCCTCTTTCTCCCTTCTCGCTCCCCTCATTTTCCTCCTTCTCTCCTCTCTCTCTCCCCCCTCTCGTTTTCTCCCAGCTACTGATGGGAATCTGATGCCTCATTGAGTGAGTCTGTTCTGACTCGCCCGAGCAGGAATGCACCATCCATCTAATGCACTTTTATGTCCAAGTAAATTGACAATGAAGAGTGCCATCATTTTACAGCATAAATATTTCACTCCCCATTTGGATGCAGATTCCAAGATGCGGTGGCTGGAATACAAATGGGCTGTCTCTCCCTGGGGAAATGAGGGTCACCTGGCCTCAGTGAGTATGATTTGTGTGTATGTGTGTGTGTGTGTGTGTGTGTGTGTGTGTGTGTGTGTGTGTGTGTGTGTGAAGAGACACTGTGTGGTTTTCTTGTTATCAGTCCTTGTTAGATGTTGTTGGCAAGCTGGGATATTAATGCAAAAAGGTCCATTTTATATTTTGTAGAGCAGAGACCACGATCACAAACAAATTGCAAGTTTACTTTAAAAAAAAAACACATTGAATATCATGCAGATTATGTACTGCAGTCTATAGTCCTCTTAAATATTTGGTTATGCTTGCCTTTCGCTTTCTTGTACTCACACTGATGGGAAAATGACTATGACCGCAAAGTACATTGTTCACGATTGAGTAGTTACCAAGATAGACATTAATGCCCTATTCTATTGAAAAACTTTCAAAATAGCACGGAAAGTGTATCAAAACTTTCAGCCCAAAATGATTCTCCTAAGAGGGTTTGGTATAGTGAGTCTCATGGTGGGCTGTCTGGCAGAAACCAGTGTTTATCTGTCTCTTCTCGCTGACGTGGTGTAATGGAACTCTCAGTAATAGCAGAGGAGAGATGGCATCACAGCAGGTCATAATGGAATACTCTTTTCTCCCTCAAACACTCTGGGCCTAATCAGAACATTAGAACATGACTTGTTAGCTCAGCCATAATGGAAGACACAGACAGAGATACCAGACCGAGGTTCTTTCTCCCTTTTCTGCCATTCATGAATATACAGTACGCAGTTGAAGAGTAAACACATAGCATATGACGTAATTGACCTCTGTTGAATACTGAAACTCTGTGCCGCGCATAGATTAATAGTTATTCTATATTTGTAAAAAGAATTGATAGACCTACATATGTTTTCACAGTACCTAAGAAGTGCACTTTGCCAAAAGCACTCCATTCCTCATCCCCTCCCCTTCTCATCTCTGTTAGCCCTGGCATCTGTGTGCGTATGAGCCTGGTCTTGCACTGTGTTCAGCATACCTGCTGTTTCACCCAGCCACTGTTCTGATTCTATAGAGACTGATAGAGGAAAACATTCCAGTTGGCTATGAGGTGCTGATTAGTTGAAGTGTGCTTTAAGACATATTCTTTGCTCCGGAAAAAGGATTGTGAGACTGTGCACTCAAACCGGGTGAAACCGTCTCTCCTCTATTGACACAGGTCAAAGCCTATTCACCTCAGCATCTCTACACGTCTCCCCAAGGTCCAGAAAGCAATCCTCTGATTAGTCATTAAGTCCACAAGTTTGAATTAGGATCCAGAACAATGAGAAACCTGTAACGGCACAGAACAGCTGTGTCTGTTTACTGGAAAATATTGGTGTATTTTTAAATAACAATTTACAACACATTAAAAAAAAGGAACAAACATTTGCCCATTCTAATGATCTTTCTATTGTTAATATTCGGTACTCCCTGTTAATATAAAGTATTCCCTAAAACCACCTGATAGAGCAGGGGATTGGGCACCAGGCCCTAGCAACACAAAGCATGTCTAGATTAAAAGGAACTCACTGTGCCTTGACATAAAGGGTCACTGAGAGCCAATTTAGATTCCTGTGCCTCTGCAGTCAGGAGTTAATCCAGAGACAAAACAAGCATCAGAAAGGTGAGAAGGGGGTGTCTTTGAGAGCTGCCATTCTCACTTTTCACTGCTTATCACAATTGTGTGGGCAAATGAATTCTCATGGTGAAGAAGGAACAACAGAATGAATTCTTCTACCCATGCTGTCATTAAAAGACAGACATTACCCTGCATCGTACATAGAAAATGGCGGCGGAAGAAATGGCAGCAGTTTTACGGTCTCCTAACCAATTGTACTATTATGTGTTTTTTTCACGTTATTTTTACTTATTTTGTACATAATGTTTCTGCAACTGTATCTTATGGCAAAAAAGAGCTTCTGGATATCAGGACAACGATCACTCACCTCGGATTTGATTTTTTCTTCAACAAGCAGGACGCACCGGACATTCTCCGAACACCCGACAAGGCCAACATCCCCGTTATTTGCAAGAGGAAGAGACGCAGGTACAGAGAACACAGAGCAGGGTGCCTCGTAAGGATTCGCAGAAGGCGAGTGGGAAAGCTGCCGTTACCGTCACTATTACTCGCCAACGTGCAATCATTGGACAATAAATTACACGAGGTACGATCACAAATATCATACCAACGGGACATCAAAAACTGTAATATCTTATTTTTCACGGAATTGTGGCTGAATGATGACATGGACATTCAGCTAGCAGGATATACGCTGCACCGGCAAGATAGAACAGCACACTCCGGGAAGACGGGGGCAGTTTGTGCATATTTGTAAACAACAGCTGGTGCACGAAATCTAAGGAAGTCTCTAGATTTTGCTCGCCTGAAGTAGAGTATCTTGTGATAAAATGCAGACCACACTATTTGCCTAGAGAGTTTTCAGCTATACTTTTCGTGGCTGTTTATTTACCACCACAGACAGATGCTGGCACTAAGACCGCACTCAGTCAGTTGTATAAGGAAATAAGCAAACAGCAAACCACTCACCCAGAGGCGGCGCTCCTAGTGGCCGGAGACTTTAATGCAGGGAAACTTAAATCAGTTCTACCCAATTTCTATCAACATGTTAAATGTGCAACCAGAGGGAAAAAAGTTCTAGATCACCTGTACTCCACACACAGAGACGCGTACAAAGCTCTCCCTCACCCTCCATTTTGTAAATCCGACCAGAAATCTATCCTCCTGATTCCTGCTTACAAGCTAAAATGAAAGGAGGAAGCACCAGTGACTCGGTCTATAAAAAAAGTGGTCAGGTGAAGCAGATGCTAAATTACAGGACTGTTTTGCTATCACAGACTGGAACATGTTCCGGGATTCTTCCGATGGCATTGAGGAGTACACCACATCAGTCACTGGCTTTATCAATAAGTGCATTGAGGACGTCGTACCCACAGTGACTGTTTTTACATACCCCAACAAGAAGCCATGGATTACAGGCAACATTCAGGCAACATACAGGCAACATGCGGGACTCTAACCCGGAAGCTTATAAGAAATCCTGCTATGCCCTCCGACGAACCATCAAACAGGCAAAGCGTCAATACAGGGCTAAGATTGAATCGTACTACACCGGCTCCGACGCTCGTCTTATGTGGCAGGGCTTGCAAACTATTACAGACTACAAAGGGAAGCACAGCCGAGAGCTCCCCAGTGACAAGAGCCTACCAGACAAATCATTTCTATGCTTGCTTTGAGGCAAGCAACACTGAGGCATCCATGAGAGCATCAGCTGTTCTGGACGACTGTGTGATCACGCTCTCCGTAGCTGACGTGAGTAAGACCTTTAAACAGGTCAACATTCACAACGCTGCGGGGCCAGACGGATTACCAGGACGTGTGCTCTGGGCATGTGCTTACCAAATGGCAGGTGTCTTCACTGTCATTTTCAACATGTCCCTGATTGAGTCTGTAATACCAACATGTTTCAAGTAGACCATCTTAGTCCATGTGCCCAAGAACACGAAGGCAACCTGCCTAAATGACTACAGACCCGTAGCACTCACGTCCGTAGCCATGAAGTCCTTTGAAAGGCTGGTAATGGCTCACATCATTATCCCAGAAACCCTAGACCCACTCCAATTTGCATACCGCCCAAACAGATCCAGAGATGATGCAATCTCTATTGCACTCCACACTGCCCTTTCCCACCTGGACAAAATAAACACCTACGTGAGAATGCTATTCATTGACTACAGCTCAGCGTTCAACACCATAGTACCCTCAAAGCTCATCACTAAGCTAAGGATCCTAAACACCTCCCTCTACAACTGGATCCTGTACTTCCTGATGGGCCGCCCCCAGGTGGTGAGGGTAGGTAGCAACACATCTGCCACGCTGATCCTCAACACTGGAGCCCCTCAGGGGTGCATGCTCAGTCCCCTCCTGTACTCCCTGTTCACCCATGACTGCATGGCCAACACCATCATTAAGTTTGCAGACGACACAACAGTGGTAAGCCTGATCACCGACAACGACGAGACAGCCTATAGTGAGCAGTTCAGAGTTCTGGCCGGGTGGTGCCAGAATAACAACCTATCCCTCAACGTAACCAAGACAAAGGAGATGATTGTGGACTACAGGAAAAGGAGGACCGAGCACGCCCCCATTCTCATCGACGGGGATGTAGTGGAGAAGGTTGAGATCTTCAAGTTCCTTGGTGTCCACATCACCAACAAACTAGGATGGTCCAAACACACCAAGACAGTCGTGAAGAGGGCACGACAAAGCCTATTCCCTCTCAGGAAACTAAAAAGATTTGTCATGAGTCCTCAGATCCTCAAAAGGTTCTACAGCTGCACCATCGAGAGCCTCCTGACTGGTTGCATCACTGCCTGGTACGGCAATTGCTCAGCCTCCGACCGCAAGGCACTACAGAGGGTAGTGTGTACAGCCCAGTACATCACTGAGGCTAAGCTGCCTGCCATCCAGGACCTCTACACCAGGCGGTGTCAGAGGAAGGCCCTAAACATTGTCAAAGACCCCAGCCACCCCAGTCATAGACTGTTCTCTCTACTACCGCATGGCAAGCGGTACCGGAGTGCCAAGTCTAGGACCAAAGATTTTACCCCAAGCCATAAGACTCCTGAACAGGTAATCAAATGGCTACCCAGACTTTTTGCATTGTGTGCTCCCCCAACCCCTCTTTTACACTGCTGTTACTCTCTGTTTATCATATATGCATAGTGACTTTAACTATACATTCATGTACATACTACCTCAATTGGCCCGACCAACCAGTGCCTTCGCACATTGGTTGACCGGGCTATCTGCATTGTGTATTTTTCACTGTCTTTTTTACTGTTGTTTTTATTTCTTTACTTACCTATTGTTCACCTAATACCTTTTTTTGCACTGTTGGTTAGAGCCTGTAAGTAAGCATTTCACTGTAAGGTCTACACCTGTTGTATTCGGCGCACGTGACAAATAAACTTTGATTTGATTTGAATAACACCGTTCATACTGTTAACAAAAATGACCTATGTAAATGAAAGGCTAACTTGGAGTCGGACTAATGTTAGTCCAACAATGAAAAGTTGACAGTTGAAATATCTAATGTTATCACTCACTTACAGCGTCTTACAAACACTGTAAAACATATACCCCTTAAAAAGATCATTCTTCATGAAAAACACATTGATCAAAACAGAACTATATATATAGACAGGGTACCATTGCCAGACCAAAAAGCCTGCTTGGGCATTTTATCATAATTAGGAGAGAAATCTGAGGCTGTGTGAAGGAGAGGCGCTAGTGCCAGTATGTGTGTCTCAAGACCAAAATGCTATTTATTTTCTTCATTTGTCAACCTGTTTTTGCAAAGCATTCTATTGTAAAATCTGTCAAATGAACAGCCTTACAGTGCATTCGGAAAGTATTCAGACCCCATCACTTTTTCCACATTTTGTTATGTTACAGCCTTATTCTAAAATGGATTACATTGTTTTGTTTTTCTCATCACTCTACACACAATAACCCATAATGACAAAGCAAAAACAGGTTTATAGAAATGTTTGCAGATGTATAAAAATACGAACTGAAAAATCACATTTACTTAAGTATTCAGACCCTTTACTTAGTACTTTGTTGATGCACCTTTTGGCAGTGATTATAGTCTTGAGTCTTCTTGGGTATGACGCCACCTGTTTGGCACACCTGTATTTGGGGAGTTTCTCCCGTTCTTCTCTGCAGATCCTCTCAAGCTCTGTCAGGTTGGATGGGGATTTTCAGGTCTCTCCAGAGATGTTCGATCAGGTTCAAGTCCGGGCTCTGGCTGGGCCACTCAAGGTCATTCAGAGACTTGTCACTCCTGTGTTGTCTTAGCTGTGTGCGTAGGTTCGTTGTCCTGTTGGTAGGTGAACCTTCTCCCCAGTCCGAAGTCCTGAGTGCTCTGGAGCAGGTTTTCATCAAGGATCTCTCTGTACTTTGCTCCGTTCATCATTACCTCGATCCTGACTAGTCTCCCAGTCCCTGCCCTTGAAAAATATTCCCACAGCATGATGCTGCCACCACCATGCTTCACCTTGGGGATGGTGCAAGGTTTCCTCCAGACGGGACGCTTGGCATTCAGGCCAAAGAGTTCAATATTGGTTTCATCAAACCAGATAATCTTGTTTCTCATGGTCTGAGAGTCTTTAGGTGCCTTTTGGCATACTCCAAGCGGGCTGTCATGTGCCTTTTACTGAGGAGTGGCTTCCGTCTGGCCACTCTACCATAAAGGCCTGATTGGTGGAGTGCTGCAGAGATGGGTGTCTTTCTGGAAGGTTCTCCCATCTCCACAGAGGAACTCTGGAGCTCTGTCAGAGTGACCATCAGGTTCTTGGTCACCCTGACCAAGGCACTTCTCCCTCGATTGCTCAGTTTGGTCAGGTGGAAGAGTTTTGGTGGTTCCAAACTTCTTCCATTTAAGAATGATGTAGGCCACTGTGTTCTTGGGGACCGTCAATGCTGCAGACATTTTTTGGTACCTTCCCCAGATCTGTGCCTCGACACAATCCTGTCTCGGAGCTCTACGGACAATTCCTTCGACCTCATGGCTTGGTTTTTGCTCTGCATGCACTGTCAACTGTGGGACCTTATATAGACAGGTGTGTGCCTTTCCAAATCATGTTCAATCAAGGTGGACTCCAATCAAGTTGTAGAAACATCTCAAGGATGATCAATGGAAACAGGATGCACCTGAGCTCAATTTCGAGTATCATAGCAATGGGTCTGAATACTTATGTAAATAAGGTATTTCTGTTTTTTATTTGTAATACATTTGCAAACATGTCTAAAAACCTGTTTTCACTTTGTCATTATAGGGTATTGTGTGTAGATTGATGAGGGGGAAAAATGATTTAATCAATTTTAGAATACGGCTGTAACGTAACAAAATTTGAAAAAAGTCAAGGGGTCTGAATACGTTCCGAATGCACTGTATTATCCAATATAGAATTAGGGTTCCATGTTTGTTTCTGATGTTTCAATGCTGCTCTCGGTGTGAGAAAATAAGTGTTAATGTAACTCTGTGAAACTCAAACCCACTCATTTAATTTTTGTACATATGCATGACAATACATGTCATTCTATTACAGTTCTCTTTGTTCCAAATGGAACATGGATCTGGGCAAGTAGGCTGTATTTATGTACTCTTCACAGATTATTTCAAAGAATAATCATTTAAACACACACTCTTGGTGGGAACATCGATAGCAGCATCAGTAAAACATAGAACTCAATAGCCTCTTTTAGAGGTGTGAACGTTGTTGAGATGGATGGCGGCATCAACTGAACATGTAATTGGCTTTAGAGAAAATCTCATAGAGAAACTTTAGATAATGTGTCTGTGAGGGTTGCTAGCAATATGATCAATCCTCCTGTGCATTGATTAGTATCAGATGAGAGAGCGAGATCGATCACTCTGAGTACTGACTGCCTCTCGTATGGAGGAGAATGCTTTCACACCTATATTTCCCATATAGATTTTCCAGAGAGGGAGTAATACACCACTGACAGTATATCATCACAATTCACACATTGTGCCCAGAGAGAGGTTTTGATATTGATAGATTCCTTTTCTACTTTCATGAGGAAAATAGTATGTTGTTGAGGGCAGCGGAGTGCCCTTACAGGAGAGACTTACTCCAGCAGTATAGACTTCGGCTAACAGAGTTATGGGATAATCTGAGATAATCCGCCAGAAGCACATTACTGGTGAGAATACATTTTCAGTGTCAGGGGTGTCTATGAGAAGATGATCCCAGATCAACCAGCAAAGGTCACTGCTACGATACTTTATGGACTGTTTATTCAGGAATCTTTATGCCATTTTAATACTTGGCCGGGCCACCTAAGCGGTTTTTTTTCTCGGGTTGCCTAAATCCAAACAGTGTAAAAAAATTAAATAATGGAATACATTTTCAGGATGGAAAAACGCTAAACTTAAACAACTAAAACCACATATAAAGATAATGGACCTACAGTTGAAGTCGGAAGTTTACATACACTTAGGTTGTAGTCATTAAAATTTGTTTTTCAACCACTCCACAAATTTCTTGTTAACAAACTATAGTTTTGGAAAGTCGGTTATCTACTTTGTAATTTTTCCAACAATTGTTTACAGACAGATTATTTAATTTATAATTTACTGTATCACAATTACAGTGGGTCAGAAGTTTACATACACTAAGTTGACTGTGCCTTTAAACAGCTTGGACAATTAGAAGCTTCTGGCTTTAGAAGCTTCTGATAGGCTAATTGACATCATTTGAGTCAATTGGATGTGTACCTGTGGATGTGTTTCAAGGCCTACCTTCAAACTCAGTGCCTCTTTGCTTGACATCATGGGAAAATCAAAAGAAATCAGCCAAGACAGAAAAACAATTGTAGAACTTGTGGTGGCTAATTTCTGCATTACCAAATGAGGAGAGTTACAAACACAACAGTCCTAGTTAACTACATCTTTAATAACCAAGATACTTTTGCAAAAGCACTTGACCTTCAATGATGCCATTGAAAAAGGTAACTACACCTTCAATACAAAGAGCTTTTATACTCAAGGTCCACCCCTCTCAACGTACATGACAAACCACAGATACATAGAATGGGTCACAAGGTTAAGTTTGTATGAAAAGATATAAATAAAACACAGCAACTGCTATATCAACAGAGTCATTATATAGACCAGTGTCTGGTCTCCCTAGAACCGTCCCTCCTGGTACGGTATTGAACAGAACTATTAGCTCATGTCCTCTGGAATGCTTTTTAGGCGTTCTTATCAAAATACACCATAAATCTCCTCTGTCAGTGCTATCTCATAGAGGCCCATCCTCATTAAGACACCTCTTGTTCCCACTCCTGGACAAGCTCACTGAGGGGAGTGACCTGCGCACAGACATTGTGGAGACAAATAATTGCTTCCCCATTAATCACGCCATCCCTTCACATGGTTTAAGAATATTTAAAGACACATTCACATGAAGAAAATGTCTCATTCTGTCCTCCTCTCTTGCTGATATTCTGCATAGCAACAGAGACATGTAAAAAACAAGTCTGACCTCTCCCCTCTCTGGGCCCCAAGTGACTGAGCCCCAGCTAAGGGAAACGTGCAACTGAAAGACACCAGAATCCAAAGGACACTTTCTAATGACAAGTATCTCACATAAGCATATTATACTAATAAAACATCTTAATTATCTATGTTACCCAGTTAATTCTGATTCATCCACCACAACCTCCACAAGTCTGGTTCATCCTTGGGAGCAATTTCCAAACGCCTGAAGGTACCATGTTCATCTGTACAAACAATAGTATGCAAGTGTAAACACCATAGGACCACACAGCCGTCATACCGCTCAGGAAGGAGACGCGTTCTGTCTCCTCGAGATGAACGTACTTTGGTGTGAAAAGTGCAAATCAATCCCAGAACAACAGCAAAGGACCTTGTGAAGATGCTGGAGGAAAGAGGTACAAAAGTATCTATATCCACAGCAAAACGAGTCCTATATTGACATAACCTGAAAGGCTGCTCAGCAAGGAAGAAGCCACTGCTCCAAATCCACCATAAAAAAGCCAGACTACGGTTGCAACTGCACATGGGGAGAAAGATTGTACTTTTTGGAGAAATGTCCTCTGGTCTGATGAAACAAAAATAGAACTGTTTGGCCATTATGGCCATCGTTATGTTTGGAGGAAAAAGGGGGATGCTTGCAAGCCGAAGAACACCATCCCAACCGTGAAGCACGGGGTTGGCAGCATCATGTTGTGGGGGTGCTTTGCTGCAGGAGGGACTGGTGCACTTCACAAAATAGGACTGGTGCACTTCACAAAATAGATGGCATCCTGAGAAAGGAAAATGATGTGGATATATTGAAGCAACATCTCAAGACATCAGTCAGGAAGTTAAAGCTTGGTCGCAAATGGGTCTTCCAAATGGACAATGACCCCAAGCATACTTCCAAAGTTGTGGCAAAATGGCTTAAGGACAACAAAGTCAAGGTATTGGAGTGGCCATCACAAAGCCCTGACCTCAATCCCATAGAAAATATGTGGGAAGAACTGAAAAAGCATGTGCGAGCAAGGAGGCCTACAAACCTGACTCAGTTACACCAGCTCTGTCAGGAGGAATGGGCCAAAATTCACCCAATTTATTGTTGGAAGCTTGTGGAAGGCTACCTGAAATGTTTGACCCAAGTTAAACACTCTAAAGGCAATGCTACCATATACTAATTGAGGGGAAGTGTAAACGTGTGATGTGATGAAAGAAATAAAAGCTGAAATAAATCATTCTCTCTACTATTATTCTGACATTTCACATTCTTAAAATAAAGTGTTGATCCTAACTGACCTAAGACAGGGAATGTTTACTAGGATTAAATGTCAGGAATTGTGAAAAACTGAGTTTAAATGTATTTGGCTAAGGTGTATGTAAACTTCCGACTTCAAATGTAGGTGAGCAATGTTCATATAGGGAGGAATGTACTCTACTCTAAGGTCTTCTTTAGTCATTGCAAGAACACAACTAGTCAGAGTCTGTCAAAATTAGTCAAGGCTGCTTGTATGTATGATTAATTTTCAAATAAAGTCGTGACTCCTTTAGATACACCGGGAACTCATCGGCATCAAATTGAGAGTGTGCAATCTGGTATTGGCTATTTCTGTCTTCAGTGTATCTGAATGAAACATGAGCAGAAGAATGAGTTTCCCACTATTTGAGAAACATGGCAGAGGAGGCCCTGGGCTTTACATACTGTATTTATTTGGTGGCAAAGGTTGGATAAAGCAGCCTGGGAAACTAAATTATGTATCTGCCCCTGAACACTGATTCTTCTTCATAGGCCAAACTCTTTATCTACCAAGAGAAAAACTAAGAAGGCAGATGTATAACCTCACCACTGCTTATTTATCACGGTGAAATACAGAGCACGAGCTGGAATTTTTTCCTACTTTACATGCGGATAAGAAAGTTTTTGAGGCTCTCCCTGGGTTTGATTGAACGCACTCCTTTCTAATCTACAATATATTTTCATTATCTTTCCTTTTTTCACTGGAGTGATGGTGGGGCGTCCTGGGAGAAATGACTATTTCAGGGTCAAGCCAGACATATACAGATTTATGACGCTTTACATTTTCATTGCGGATTTGGCCCATAGCAATTGCATTATTTTATGGCCCATTGCATGGTTGATACTGTGGAACAATATACAGTAGCCTATTCAGCAGTCTTGGTATTGAAATATTGATACATTCATATTTTTTCCAGCAGCAAAGCTGTGGTGATATATTAGTGACTGAATGGCCTTGAGGCATGCACTCGTCAACATTGAATGGGTACTGTCTGTCATACAGGGTGATAGCTTTGGTGAGAGAAGCCAATGTGACAGGCCTATTGCTAATGTTGACTGTAATTCATTGATGTATAGATAGATAGCTTAGTGCATAATGTCTCTTTCAATATGTATTATTGAATATTATAAAACTGGTTGTTTGGATCCTGGATGCTGATTGGAGGAGCAGCGTTCCAAGCTGTGTTGTCCTGGCCGTCACAGCCACACCTATGCCTGCTAACAGTTCCATCTGAAAATAATCACTACCCCTCCATAAAAATATCATGTTCATGCTGCTGTCAGAATCATCTCTTGTATGTATCTTAACTCACACATAATTTCCCCTTGCTTCCAGCCTAGCATTTAGTGAACGGTGCTCAGACGAGACAATACAACTTTTTCTGAGCCAGTCGAAATTGCGTATCTACGTCATTATTATGGACATATCCAAGTAAATGCCAATAGAAAAATAGCTCAAACAAACAAAAATGCAGCTAGTGTACTGTCATTCCAGGTTCAATATTTGACGTGACTGAGTTAGCTGAAGTTGGCTAGCTAGCTAGTGACAAGAACGTTATGTATCCAGCCTGCATAGCAACCATATTGTTTAGAACAGACAACCCGTCCTCTTGCGTATGTAAAAATAATTACGACTGGATCGCTTTCTGTAGCAACATGACCAAAACTAACAACCTGATTTTTGTCCAGACTATATCTTCTGGTGGAAGAGTTAAATTGTATTTAATTGGTAGCAGGTTTGTTTAAGTGATAATGCCCGAGAAGCCTGTGTTTGGAGAATAAATTGGCACAAGTGTTGTTAGGCCCTAGACGAAGTCTGCAAACCGTGCCAGTATATATCCTCCAAACACCGGCTTCGAAGACATTATCACTTTTATGCAACGGATTACCAACATATTCAAATAATGATTGACATATTTTAATAAAAACAACCTTCCACAAGATATAGTCCCGACACAAATCTAGGGTTGCCACCCAAGTCAGCTAGTCGTTCGTTCTATCGGTTGAGTTGCCAGAGATACGACCCAGTCATTCAGTATTTTTGTTCTGTATCTATGGACGCGACCCAGTCGTTCGTTGTAAATGTTCCATTGCCATGCTGGCTGGCAACGTTCTTATCTTTTGCTTGCTTGCTAGCCAACTACGGCTAGCTTACAGTCACGTCAGCAAAGTAGCAAAAGTAGCTGCATTTGCTTTTTAAAAGCTGTTTTCTAGTGACATTTATTTGGATACATCCATAACAATGAGCTAATGAGTTGCGATTTCGCCTGGCATAGAAAATGCTCACTTGTCTGGATACTTGTTCAGAGGAGCTAGCCAACAACACAGCTAACACAATCACTTCACACTGAAGCCAGAAAGACTGCAAACTAGCTGCACTTGGATTCGATTTACCATTTCGCTGTATGTCTCCCTAAAAATGATGCCAGCTGATTTATGTTTTGACTGGTTGAGAAACGCTGCCTGCCTGTCTGTCTCGTCCCAACTCCTGACACATTCATTACTATGGGACCGCTGGAGATAGAATTTGAATATTGAAACAATGTTGCAAATGTCGGAGAGACAGACAGCAAGGTTTATGCAAATCTCCGCTGTTGAAAACTAAATGTTAGTCTAAAAGAAATGTGAGATAATGTCTAGAAGCTTTTTATAGTGGAGATCAAGTTCATAAGTTCCCTGGCTGGACTGATGAGACAGTGGATTGCACAGTCAGACGGAACAGAGTAAATAGGCATTTTAACGTCATAGATTTAGCCGGTGGTAACTTGTGGAATAGACACCGGCTGGAATGCGGATTAGACCCACCTGATGTATATTAAAAAAGGCACGCGAGGCAGTGCTGTATCATGAATACAATCCCAGGTAAATGGGTTGATTGGCCCTTTGCTATCGCGTCAGGGCGGACCAACACCATATACCTGTGCCTGTATTCATGATTTTGCACTGCCTCTTGTGCTTTACTGCTCAACCATACTATACTACACTGTACTGTACTATATATGTACTACACATCAGTATGACTCCCTGATAAAATAAAGGCTAAATAAAAAATACATGTACTATATGAAGTCTCACCTTTCAAACGTAGTCAAAGACTTGAGGAATGTTTATCTTTTTTATTCCTCCCCCAATCTTACCATCTTGACTCATATTGGAATTTTCCAGTGCCCGTGCTGCAGAGAGAGGGTTGTGGAATGGAATGCAGACAGGACAGGGCATGTTTCTGGAGCTCTACTACCTAAATGAGGGATGGGTAACTTTGATGGGGGTGGGGGTCACAAAAGAGCTGAAGTCATCATGAGAGGCCACATTTTCTTGTGGGTCTGCGTACCCATATGTGCAAGAGTGTACAAAGCTGTCATCAAGGCAAAGGGTGGCTACTTTGAAGAATCTCAAATATAAAATATATTTCGATTTTTTTTAACACTTATTTAGTTACTACATGATTCCTTATGTGTTATTTTATAGTTTTGATGTCTTCGCTATTATTCTACAATGTAGAAAATAGTAAAAATAAAGAAAAACCCTTGAATGTGTAGGTGTGTCCAAACTTTTGACTGGTACGGTACACTGAACAAAAACATAAACTCAACATGTAAAGTGTTGCTCCCATGTTTCATGAGCTGAAAAAAAATATCCCAGAAATGTTCCATATGCACAAAAAGCTTATTTCTCTCAAATGTTGTGCACAAATTTGTTTGCATCCCTTTTAGTGAGCCTTTTATCCTTTGTCAAGATAATCCGTCCATCTGACAGGTGTGGCATATCAAGAAACTGATTAAACAGCATGATCATTACACAGGGGCACCTTGTGCTGGGAACAATAAAAGGCCACTCTAAAATGTGCAGTTTTGTCATGCAACAACCAGCCTCACAACTATTTACAACGTGTAACCACGCTAGCCCAGGACCTCCACACCTGGCTTCTTCACCTGCGGGATCATTAGAGGGGGGAGGGCGGGGTGATGAGGAGTGTTTCTGTCTGTAATTAAGCACTTTTGTGGGGAAAAATGAATTCTTATTGGCTGGGCTTGGCTCCACAGTAGGTGGGCCTGGCTCCCAAGTGGGTGGGCCTATGCCCTCCCAGGCCCACCCATGCCTGCGCCCCTGCCCAGTCGTAAAATCCATAGAATAGGGTCTAATGAATTTATTTAAATTTACTGATTTCCTTATATGAACTGTAACTCAGCAAAATCTTTGAAATTGTTGCATGTTGCGTTTTATATATTTTTTCAATATATACAATATATTTTGTTTTATTGAGCTGAGGGCCTTCAAAAGGGGGCCATGCGGTCGACGGGTTGCCCATTCATGATCTACACAGCCTTACCTGTGGAAACTAGCTCACCCATTCACAATACATTACCTTTAGGGTGCAGCCCAGCCCTCCCTCTCTCCCTGCAGTCAAATTCACAAGATATTCCCATGCCATCACATGAGCACAGGGGAGTAGGACGTTTCAAATTAGATACCGTATTAGTTTAATTATTTTATATAAACAGTAGATCAGACAAAATTACAGGTATCTTAGAACATCTAGAAAGAGCGCAAAGCAAAGTATCTTGAAGGGCCTGTTTCTAACACAGACATTTACCACCTTAATCCATCACTGGCAAAAGGTTTTGAGCCTGCAACCTTTTTTTACACAATATGAATGAGCAAACAATAAGACCTTGTGCATCTGCTGCTTTCTTTAGCTACTCATCATTAGTCTGATTGTGATGAGGGTTCATCATCTATAAAAGCTATAATAATCAGCTCAGAATAGCTGAATAAGTCATTAGATTGGATGTATCCTGGATAACTGCCATGATTACCTCCTAACACAAATCATGCATAACCACATTGTCTACTGGTGGAGAGACAACAATGGCAGGATAATTTGTTTTTGCTTCAATGACAAAACCCCTTTTTCACATTTACAATCCCTATTCCGTTATCCTACTTTCTTTCTTTCCTTGGCAGAGTCCTTTCATATAGTGGGATTTTCTCAGTCCTGCTGTGATTTCTTCTCCTGTGTGTATTTCTGACTGAGAGTGAGAGAAACATTTTATTAGGAACTCTTTTAGTCCTCATTTGAACTAATCTCCCAAGAGTCTTTAAAGGGATAGTTCATCCAAATTCCAAAATGACACATTGGTTACCTTACCCTGTACAAGATATGACAGCAATCAATGCTTTGGTTTAGTTTCCCTGGCACTGTTTCCACATACTACATTTTAGCATTTGTGGCACAAATCCCATTCAAGTCACGGCGCCGATATTTAAAAAAAATTGCACATCATGTTCAAATCATCTATAAGTGACTTCGGGGACCATCACAATCAATTTTAGATACTTTCGGATAGAATATCGGTCCCATGACTTGAATGAGATTCTAAAAGAAAAGAAAATAGTATTTGTCACATCCGCCGACAAACAAAAGGTGTAGACCTTGAAATGCTTACTTACAAGCCCTTTATCAACAATGCAGTTGTAAGAAAAATACCTAAAAAAAAGCTATAAAAGTAACAAATAACTAAGGAGCAGCAGTAAAATAACAATAGCCAGGCTATATACAGGTGGGTACTGGTACAGAGTCAATGTGCAGGGACACCGATTAGTCGAGGTAATTGAGGTAATATGTACATGTAGTTAGAGTTATTAAAGTGACTATGCATAGATGATAACAGAGAGTAGCAGCGTAAAAGGGGGGGGGGGGGGGGGGGCAATGCAAATAGTCTGGGTAGCCATTTGATTAGATGTTCAGGAGTCTTATGGCTTGGTGGTAGAAGCTGTTAAGAAGCCTCTTGGACCTAGACTTGGCACTCTGGTACCGCTTGCCGTGCGGTAGCGGAGAGAACAGTCTATGACTAGGGTGGCTGGAGTCTTTGATATAGAGGTCCTGGATGGCAGGAAGCTTGGCCCCAGTGATGTACTGGGCCGTACGCACTACCCTCTGTAGTGCCTTGTGGTCGGAGGCCGAGCAGTTGCCATACCAGGCAGTGATGCAACCCGTCAGGATGCTCTCGATGGTGCAGCTGTAGAACCTTTTTAGGATCTGAGGACCCATGCCAAATCTTTTCAGTCTCCTGAGGGGGAATAGGTTTTGTCGTGCCCTCTTCACGACTGTCTTGGTGTGCTTGGACCATGTTAGTTTGTTGATGATGTGGACACCAAGGAACTTGAAGCTCTCAACCTGCTCCACTACAGACTCGATGAGAATGGGGCTTGCTCGGTCCTTTTCCCGTAGTCCACAATCATCTCCTTTGTCTTGATCATGTTGAGGGTGAGATTGTTGTCCTGGCACTACACGGCCAGGTCTCTGACCTCCTCAAATTCCATTTGTGGCATTTGTGCCACACCCTGATGTTAGAAGGGCTACACCACCCTAAAACCCCAAACAGCAAGCAATGCAGGCGTAGAAGCACGGCGGCTAGGAAAAACTCCCTAGAAAGGCCAAAACCTAGGAAGAAACCTAGAGAGGAACCAGGCTATGAGGGGTGGCCAGTCCTCTTCTGGCTGTGCCAGGTGGAGATTATAACAGTACATGGCCAAGATGTTCAAATGTTCATAAATGACCAGCATGGTCAAATAATAAGGGCCACACCCAGGGCCACACCCTGATGTTAGAAGGGCTATATAAATAAATTTGATTTGATTGGACAATGACCCCAGCACACTTCCAAAGTTGTGGCAAAATGGCTCAATGACAACAAAGCCAAGGTATTGGATTAGCCATCACAAAGCCCTGACCTAAATCCTATAGAATATATGTGGGCAGAACTGAAAAAGCGTGTGTGAGAAGGAGGCCTAGAAACCTGACTCAGTTACACCAGCTCTGTCAGGAGGAATGGGCCAAAATGTACACAACTTATTGTGGGAAGCTTGTGGAAGGCTACCCGAAATGTTTGACCCAAGTTAAACAATGTAAAGGCAATGCTACCAAATACTAATTGAGTGTATGTAAACTTCTGACCCACTGGGAATGTGATGAAAGAAATAAAAGTTGAAATAAATCATTCTCTCTACCATTATTCTGACATTTCACATTTTTTAAATAAAGTGGGGATCCTACCTGACCTAAGACAGGGAATTTTTACTAGGATTAAATGTCAGGAATTGTGAAAAACTAAGTTTAAAAGTATTTGGCTAAGGTGTATGTAAACTTGTGACTTCAACTGTAGGTGAACTGTTTCCTGTCAGTTAGATAGGACTCTACCCAATACTAATGCAGTAATTTGTTGAAAGTATTTGATGATCCACTAAATCAAATGCTGCACTCAAATCTAGAAATAGTACACCCACAAACCAGGTCATCATCGACAGCACTGAGCCATTGATCAGTCATGTCAGCCAATGCAGTGGTAGTGTAATGTTTTGTTGTTTTTGCGATAAGCATGCTGGTTGGCTATGATCAAATCATTATTTTCCATGTACTCCCATATTTGTTTACTCACAATACTCTCTAATATTTTACTGAGTGAATGAAGTTTAGCCGACTATTGGCAGGAGTAAGAGGTTCTTTGGCTGCGTTCATACAGGCAGCCCAAGATCTTTTTCAGAGCTGATCTGATTGATCAAAAGACCAATTAGTGGAAAAACTATCAGAATTGGGCTGCCTCTGTAAATGCAGCCTCTTTTGTTTTTTTCGGGATTGGACACAGCTTAGCATGCTTACATTGGAAATTGACCCTTTTCCAGTGACAAATTAAATGTATTTCAGTGGAGCTGCAATCTGAGGAGCGGCATAGCGAAGCAAAATATTGTCCATAAGATCATTACCTGTAGATTTACCATTGGGTAATTTCTTCAATAGGTTTGACACCTCTACTGACACCAATGGTAACAACAATAGCTTATAAAATGATCATCAATCATCTGAACAATAGCTTGCTTGGAAGAAATGGGGTTTACATTCTCTCAATGAATTAGTTTTCTTTGAAAAAATATATAATCTAAGTGATTGGCAATGTCAGCTGGTTTTATTATTGTTTTCCCTTCCACCTCCACACTAGATTGGTATGATGAATTAGATGTGCCAAGTAACCCATTAACATACTTACTTTTTTACAATCAAACGTTTTTATCTTATGATTTACTATACCAGTTAATTTTTATGTCAAAATGTAGATTTCCGCCTACATAGAAATACCCAAAAGTAATTATTTATCATGAAAGGGCCATAAATGAGTGTTTCCCAAATCCTCGAGTACTCCCAACAGTACACATTTTTATTGTAACCTTGGACAAGCACACCTAATGAGACTTGTCATCAAGCCCTCAATGAGTTGAATGAGGTGTGTTTGTCAAGGGCTACAAGGAAACTGTGTATTGTTGGGGGTATTTGAGGACCAGGGTTGGAAAGCACTGCTTAGTAATGTTTAGTAATGTCTATACTGCCCGGACGATAAAAATATCACCTTCCTGGTAAAGAATTGTTATACATTTCTGAGGTATAGTCACTTTTGAGGACACAAGTTCAAGTACACAGTGCAAAAATGATAAAAACCTGAAAAATTATTTGATCTTTTTCCTATTCAACAAAAGTGGGCAAATATGGGGCTTGAAATTACTGAAATGCTTTCTAAATATATTAACAATTAAATAATGAACGACTTAGTATAATATTTCACCTCATAACTGGTAAGTATGATCATAATTCGTGACAGTAGAAAATTGTCACCATTTCAAATAACTGATGATAGAGAATTTCCTGCCCAGCGTTCTCTGAGCGATGAACAGACGCCATTCAAATGCCTGCTGACTCGACACAACTTCAACTTTAAGCACAAGGTGTCCCTCTGTGACCAAGAGAAAGTGGTCTTGTTTCAATTCTACCAAATGATGTTGTATTTTTTCATGTTGAGAGCTCTAAATCCACTTGCGAACATCACAGCAAGATGCGACTGCGTTTGGTGTAATTGCTAGACTAGAGTCTCCCGTTTCAAATGCCATATTGTAAGCGGAGCTGCGAGGTACACAGACAGTTCAATCCTTTGTCTGGTTAGGCCAGAAAATGTACACACACAAATATCATACCCCCAAGACATACTAACCTCTCACCATTACAAAGACAGGGGAGGTTAGCATTTTTGGGGGGGTGTGATGTTTGTCTGTAACTTTCTCACTTCAAATGGGGGGACTAGAGACATCAAGTGCTTTAATTTCTAAACGATAAAACAGATATAGATAAAAAATACCCTCGCTTCATAAAAAAACAATTGATTTCAAATCCAAAATGCTGAAGTATAGAGCCTTATTAAAAGTTTTAGCTTCACTGTCCAAATAAATACATAGGGGAGTTTATACAGCATGACACAGTTTGATGCAATGTCTTAATATACAGTGCATTCGGAAAGTATTCAGACCCCTTGCCTTTTCCCACATTTTGTTACATTACAGCCTTATTCTTATGTTACAGCCTTCTTCTGTGTTATCTTGCCAAAACTATGACATTGCTCTGGACCTTGTTTCCCAGTTTCGATGTAACTTTAGCAGTAAGATGATCGTACCAGATGCATCGTTATTTACGAACCAACTTTTTAAGAGTGTTTCCCAAACAAGCACGTAGAAGGAATGTTCGCTAAGTGTGTCGTTAGACCATGTGTCGATACTGATAGGACCGAAATCAAAATGTCCCTTAGCATATTCTTCCACAATACTGATGATGGATCCACTTCTAGAGAGAGACCACCTATGGCTGCAATATTGAGGTGGCTTATTCTAAATGCTTACCCCATGCACTTCTTCAAGATTTGGCACATCATTGCACACCAGTTGTTACACACCATGAACTATTGTCACTGTTGTCGTATGATGAAGGAGCGGACCAAAGCGCAGCGTGTGTATCGTTCCACATTTTCTTTATTAAACTGTGAAACTATGCAATGCATACAAAATAACCTAAAGAACAAAAACAACAAACCGTGCCGAAGAGGTGAAACGTACACTAACTCAAAAACAATCTCCCACAAACCCAGGTGGGAAAAACAACTACTTAAGTATGATCTCCAATTAGAGACAACGATGACCAGCCGCCTCTAATTGGAGATCATCCCAAAAAAGCCCAACATAGAAATACAAAAACTAGAACATAACAACATAGAAAATCTAAACTAGAAAAAAAACTCTACCATAGAAAATAACAGCTTTCTATGGTCAGGACGTGACAACTATATTGAGACAGAAATAGCAGACATCGAATTAAATATTACAATTAATACACTTGAAATATATAGGCCTACGTAGTGTAATGTATTTATCTTGAAGCATCATTTTATTATTAGCTTGTTTGCAGCAATTGATTGGAAAGTTTGTATTTGTAGTCAACTTTGTTCTGAAGTTGTCACAGGTCACAGAGAGACAGATACACTTCTTGATTCTGTGTTTAGCGGAGATCTAATGTGTATAAAGTGACACAGAAGGGCAAAAAAACATCTTATGACCCACAGCCTTTCTATGAGTAGCCTGAGACACCATCCTGCTGTCCTACTTCCACTTGTGTGCAGAGGTGGGCGGAGCCATACACAGTTCTGGTTATCACAACAATGACATCCTGTGCTCTCTCTTTGTATGTAAATGCATTGTGTAATATTTTAAAAAGGTATTTCCCAAATTTTAAGTTCGCCAGATTATCTGTGGCGGTATGTTTAACTATCAAGAGTCTTCGTGTCAACAGTAAATCTATAGTTCTAAATTATGCAAATGTTTCTTTCTCATATCATTCAATTTCTCTGCTCATCGATCCAAGCACTTAGACCTCACTAGTACTACAAAATTGTATTCATCTGAACCTAAAGAGTATGTGTTTTGTATAGGACTCACTGCTGGTGTCACTCCTTCCGGACCAGTCTCTTCATGGCAGTCTCCCTGTTTGTCTACGACATGCACTACTTCTTCTCTAAGCTGCAGATCATCACCACCGCATTCTCTACTCCCCCATGATCATAGTGATCGTATTCTTCCTCTTTAAACGGGACTCAGTAACATGTCTTTTGACAGAAGCTCAAACAAATAGGGTATCTCCTGATTTTCACTTTAGCAAACTTTGCTAGAGCTTTTGTCAGACTGTCAGATTCATCGGGTCTGTCCAGCCACCCCTCCCGATAGGAATTGAATCCACCTTTAATAAATGGAATATGGTGATGCTGTAATAGCAAGCTGAGCCAGTTGAAAATATTGTTGTCAGGGATGTCTGTGTGCTCCTGAAGTAGTAGACATTTACAGGTCATATTCTAGACAAAAACTAATGAGACTGTTTCACCATGTACAAAGTTACAATACAAAACGATACATCTTTGCAAACATGTAAAAAGGCAACATAATGATCCCTGGAGACGAATGTGAAACCAGCCATATGGAAGCAAACTGAAAATCATATCAACATGACATGTATTGCCGCACCTTTTCCACAGTGAAATAGGACATAAATAGCTGTGCCATTATTCAGAATTTGTGTGGATGAAACTTGGGAGACCCAAGCTATAGGCTTCTATAGGGCTGAACCTGCCGAGTTGATGGATGCGCTTTGATTGTATACCTGGGCTTTTCTCTGTTTTATTTTACAATTTGTAGCATGTTAAATATTAGCCACTATCGAGAGCCACCGTCAGTAATAACCACATACATTTATTTATGCATCATTCCATTCTGTTTACCGTTCTTTCCTCTGTCACCTCTGTGTAGTTGTTCCTGAGGGTCGCTAGCATTAGTGGATCATATTAGGCTAACGTTGTGCAATCATTTGGGACATGTAGCCTATGTGAATCATTCTGGAACTCAGACCACACGTAGCAGGTTAAACCTGGAGCCTGACTCATGGTTCACTACAACTGGACCGTTGTCATACACTTCCATGATTAGTGAGAATTAGGGTAGATTTTTAGGATTATTGTTCAACCCCTATTGTACACTTTTTTCCACCTTAAAATATTTTATGGATTGAAGTTGAATATGACAACTTTCAGAATGAATCAAACTTGCACGTTGGCTTGTATTTTTTATTAATCATTATAGCAGGTGGGAGGGTTTTCAGCGGTCGAATTAAATGTATTCAGAGCGTGCAAGGTAGCCACACCTGCAGAGCGCGTTACGCGACTGAAAAAGGTAAGTCTGAATACCAAATACGGAGAAGTGAGTAAGAAAGGCATGGGTAGGTAGCGATCGGGCCCATACTGCATCTCAGATGAGAACGGCATGCGAAGTGGGACAACCCGAGCAGTCATGAAGTGCACAACAATTGATGTTGCGCCATTCACAGAGCGCTCTATACACGAAATGTTGGTCGGAACCCGTCCAGAAACGCTCAAAGTCCCCTTAATAGGGGATTTAACTTCTACATAATTACGTAGTGTTCTTACACTTCTGTTCATAAATGTCTAGTTTCAATCTGGCTGCTAAGACTTTGGCTCTATATCTTTGAGAAAACACCTCAACCAGTCCATCATCAATCCATGGAGATGGACAAGGCTCAGAGAGGGAGAGCGAGAGGAGGAAACCACTCAGCACAGCCATGATTAGGTCTTGTTGCCAAAGCACACAGTGGAATCTCTGCATGTTTTTGTTGGACTGATTAACACAAAGCAATAGCATGTACTAAAGGGCTAGGTGTTGTTACTACAGATCTACTCCAGTCATACTACAGTAGTTTTATAGTAGAGACGTTTCTCTTATTTTCCTGAGTGAGTGATGCTGCCATAGCAGGGCAATATGAGATGCAGGGTCTTTGTTGTAACTTGGTTTGAGTCTCTGATCAGACCTGGTTAGGTCATCGCTGGGCCAGACCTGCCTCTGACACCTGACACCTCAATAGGGTTTTGTTTGATCCATGAAGGTAATACAGTTTAGGTGCCTCAAGCTGTAATAACGGCTTCAAGCTCTTCAAGTCTTTCAGAATGCATCAGAGGGTTGAACATCTCAGTGGAGCTAATAGGGGTACTTTCTGAAACCTCATTTTGTTAGGTAGTTTAATTTGCACGTTGGCTTGGCTGTTATCTGTGTGGCTAAAGATAAAGATCAGAGGAGATTCACTGAAAGAGCCAAAACGTGAACCAAATGTCCTTTAGAGAAAAGGAAACTTAGAGAAGAGGTCATATTAAACTTGGATCTTTTATCCCACTAGGTAATTTAACAAAGTGAGGTAAATTTTACCCACCCTGATAAAGAAGACTGCCGATAACCTCAAGGAAGATTAAGATCTCATTGTGAGATTGTATGTCGAGGCAGTTGCTTTAGCGCCATCTATTGATGAGGATGTAAAGCTCGCTGTAGTGCAGCCAGCTCGACCCCTCCTCTTAGTGCTAGAGAGAGAGAGAGAGAGAGAGGAATCACTAGTTGAGAGAGAGAGAGAGAGAGAGAGCAATCACTAGTCCACAAGAGGACACTGTGTCATCAGACAATTGACCCAGGAAGAGAGCCTATGAATGTGTCCAGGCAAAGGATAACCACTTCATGGTTATGCCAGTTAGGTTGCGTTTACTGTAGACAGGCAACCCAATTTTGATATTTTTTCCATTAATTGGTCTTTTGACCAATCACATCAGATCTTTTCATATCTGATCTTTTTCAGAGCTGATCTGATTTATCAAAATACCAATTAGTGAAAAAACATAGAATTGGGCTTCCTGTCCAAACACAGCCTTAATAGCTTGAACAACATCATGAAGATTTGAGCTACAAAGGGAAGAAACTAATGCATTTTGCATAGCAAAGCATCAGATACAATGTATGATTATGATCAATTTAATGCTTTAAAATAGGAAAGACTTTATCAAAAAGATTCGGTAATTGGCTAGTGCTACAATCTCAGAACGGCTAATTGTGGTCATTGGTAATTAGCAGAAGAGATACTGTACTACTTTGTGAACCACCAGTAGCCTATCTCTGAGATTTATACAACATGAGTCCTATTAAGACACTCCAAACCAGGGAATCTAATTAACAAGAAGTTAACAATCACAAATTTGAGGCTTGTCCGTAGTGACAAATATGTTTCTAATTTGCCCATTCTGAGGATGGAGCATCAGCACATCGGCATCGCACTGTGCTCTCATTCATTATACAAAAGTGTGGCTTAGAAAAAGGGTTCCAAAAGGCTTCTGGGGTTGTCCCCATAGGAGAACCCTTTTTGGTTCCAGGTATAACTATTTTGGGTAGAACCCTTTCCATCCTTTCCAGCCTTTGGTTCTACCTGGAACCAAAAGGGTTCTACCTGGAACCAAAAGGGTTCTACCTGGAACCAAAAGTGGTTCGTCAAAGGGTTCTCATATGAGGACAGCCGAAGAACCCTTTTACATTCTAGATAGCACCATTTTTTAAAAAGATTGTAGGGGAGGAGAAAGGAGAGTGGAGTGTTGTGGCTTTTACATAGCATTTTTCCACTACACTACACTGTCTGGGTCCTCTGAATAAAACACACCGTTATGATCAACATATAACAACTTCTGAATGCTGACATCTTATGTGAGCTTTAATGATTGGTTGTTGTTATTTTCTTCAGAGAATTCCATTGTCAAGTAACAACAGAACAGTCTGTTCTAGAATGGTATCTTCTCTCCCTCCTGTTCCAATAGTCTTCAGTGAGTCTCTCATCTGATTACTAGAGGAGACACAGTTAACGGACCCCTAAATACGCCTGAAGAAATAACTAACTCTCTCCCCCTCTTTAATAAGCTCCACTTTGCCTCTGTCTGTGACATGTAATTTAATTTTGCCTCACACCGGTTCACCCCCTACAAAGTTTGCTTGGTAATTACCCAGTTTGAGCGTGGGACATGGTGTGTGAACTCAATTTGGAGCACCACTGTGATTTCACACCATGTCCAGGGCCACAGAGGGCCTTCTTATTACTAGCATCAAACAGCAGAGATAAAACACCTCAATCTCTCTCTCCCTTTTCGTTGCAATGGGTAATCTTGAGTTCATAGTAATCTTTAACTCAGACGATGATGATAATAAGAAGGTAAACATCAAGAGGATTGCTAGCGCTGAACGAATTACAGTTAATCGACCAGCCACACAGTAGGTTAGACCCGGGACAAAAATAACATGGGACGAAAGTAACACACCCACTTTCTCAGATAAGACAGAAGCTAGAATGACGTAGTGAAGTCAGCATGTTCCTAATGCGGAGAACGAGCAGAGTGAAGGAAAAGCAGCCAACAAATGCTCAGCATATGTGGGAACACCTTCCAGACTGTTGGAAAAGCATTCCAGGTGAAGCTGGTTGGGAGAATGTCAAGAGCGTGAAAAGCTGTCGTCATGGCAAAGGGTGGCTATTTTGAAGATTCTAAAATAACACTTTTTTGGTTACTACATGATTCCATATGTGTTATTTCATAGTTTTGATGTAGAAAATAGTAAAACTAAAGAAAAACCCTTAAATGAGTAGGTGTGTCCAAACTTTTAACTGGTACTGTAACTATTATGTGACCCATTTTGGTCTGATTACTGTAAGGCTAAATATTGTGGTTGCGCAACATTATGATGTTGACGCATGGTTACTTTTGATACATTTCGAACCTACAACATTAATTATTCAAATCAACACAGACATGAAATGATGGCTGATAGTACATTTGTTGAAAGTAACAACCATTATAAACCAGAAACACGGAGATAAGACAGATATTGTGTACTTCTCGCCAGCTGTTACTTCCATCCCAAGGCTGTGTTACTCCTGCCCTGCTGCAGGTACAAAAGTAATGGTGCGGTAGTTCTGTTCTCTGCCTATTTCATTTCAACAATTTCACCATAGAAATTAAATTACAGTTGCTAATGTCAGACAACATATATACGTTGTCTCTCTAGCTTTATCAATCTGAGTAATTAGGAAAAAAACTAAAAGTGTTATTTTTGTCCCGGTTCTCCCCTACTACAGAGAGACTATGTATAGAGGAAGCTGCAACAATACTGAAATGGTGAACAGTCATTGTTGTGGAGGGATTAATTTTTTACCATGTAAATGTATCATCAACCACCATGCCTCTCAAATGCTCTCTATGATTTAGGCATCAGACATTGCTAAGGCCGTGGCCTTTTCTTCCTGCTCTCTCTACAAGACACTGAGTCAGATTACCAGGATGTCTCTTTCGGCAAGAGGGAGACGCATACAGGTGATACTTCCCATTTTCACCTGCGATTTCCCCCCCCCCCCTTTATTTTCATACTTGGATGGGGATTCCTTGTGAGCTCTGCAGAAATTGGATTTCATATATGTATTTTTTTGTTGCAACTTTTGAAAGTTACAAATGCTTTGTGCTCCTTCCTTCCCCCTTATGAGTGAACCGAGTACTCTGTAGCTATTTTCCTCTGGCCGGGGGAGAAGCATAAAAAAGAATGATGGCAATATTACTTCTGAAACTGAGTTGACTTTATTGAGGTTTTATGCGTCAAGGGAAATCATTGTGTCCTGGGCTGCAGCAAATGATTATTGAGTGTTAATAGGAGACGCTGTTTAATATAAAAGAAAGACCAGACAAAATCGCTCATAGCACCTGGGGGAATAAATTAAGGGAGGAGAAGTGGAAGGTGGGAGTCGTTGCTGTTGTAGATAGATGAGCTTTATTACCACCTGGCTGGCTTTGGTTGTATCATTACGGAAGCACACAACACATTTCTCTCCTCTCCTCTCTCTGTCTGTCTGTGTTGGTTAAAGCACTCTAGAATCTATAAAGCACCCTCAAGCTGACTTGTTGTTGTTGTTCATCTCTTGTTTTTTTTTTTAAAAGAAAAAGAAAGTAGCACAGTGCTTTTTTGACCTCTGAGAAGTAGAATGCACGGTGATTGCAACCTCTCGAGGCCATTGATGGCATTGCTGCCCTCTTCATGTTATTTGCCTGTTTATTTCCCCTCAAATGTCTTTTGTTCGTTCAATACACATATATGTAGTCTTATGGATAGTTATATAAGAATATGTGTAACTTTTCCTATTGTGAACTTCATCATGTCAGTACTAGTAGTGACATATACACTAAGTGTACAAAACATGACATAGACTGACCAGCAATGTTCCCTCTAAACTGTAACACAAAGACTGCCTGAGCAGATCCCCCAGAACTGCTGCGCAGAGTGTAGAGAAAGCACGTGATTGAACTTCACTTAACTTTCTAGAGTTTTCCCTGTTAGTTAACACTATCAACGTTTCCCTTTACTGTGGGACTTGTGATCGAATCAACGCAATATTAGCCACTTTCAATGCAACATACCGAAACAAAATGAACTATGCAAGATATTTTTAACGCTTCAGAGCAGGATTATATTGCCCACGACTCAGCCCATACTCTACAGACCGGTGCGGCATAACGAATCCGAGCTGCAGTAGGCCTATATGCAAATAGACCATTGCCATATATGGATCTGTGCCATTTACTTTGAGCTGGACTGTGTTTACAGCTGTTTTGAGATCAGAGCAAGAGCTGCATGTACTGTAGCCACGTGTGCAACATTTCATATCTTTTGCTAGTTAGTGAGTTATTAGCCCAGTAATAGATCATTTGTAGTCAGCAATAGGGGAATGATTGCTTCCTACAAGAGCACAGAACATGTACATTTAAAAAAAAGAAATTGTCAGTTAAAGAGCTTTCTTTTGTCTTAAAGGGGCAGTGTTGTATTTTGAGAAAGGCTTGAATAAGCTAAGTAGCCGAAAGGCAGAGAGTTGCATAATTTGTCTGATTCTCTGTAATAATGGTAGGGAATAATAAGGGCATTTTATTTTGCAAAGTGTTTTTTTGTATCAAAAAACACAACATTGTCACGCCCTGACCTGAGAGAGCCGTTTTTCTCTGTTTGGTTAGGTAAGGGTGTGACATGGGGTGGGCATTCTATGGGTTATTTTTCTATGTTGTGTTTTTTCCTTTGATTGGCCGAGTATGGTTTCCAATCAGAGGCAGCTGTCTATCGTCTCTGATTGGGAATCATACTTAGGCAGCCTTTTCCCCACCTGTGTTTGTGGGTAATTATTATTTCTGTGAGTGTTTTGTCTGCGCCACAGTGGCGTCACGTTTCTTTCTGTTGTACCTGTTTATTGTTTTGTTTGGTTTTCTTCAATAAAGTATGTGGAATTAAGCCTCCTGAGATGTGTGCAAACCTGGTGGCCAACTAAAAGAAACGTCTGACCTCTGTGATTGCCAACAAGGGTTTTGCCACCAAGTACTAAGTCATGTTTTGCAGAGGGGTCAAATACTTATTTCCGTCATTAAAATGCAAATACATTTCTAACATTTTTGACATGCGTTTTTCTGGATTTTTTTGTTGTTATTCAGTCTCTCACTGTTCAAATAAACCTACCATTAGAATTATAGACTGATCATTTCTTTGTCAGTGGGCAAACGTATAAAATCAGCAGGGGATCAAATACTTTTTTCACTCACTGTATGGGCTTTTAACCAATTTTGCTATTTTGTTTGGTTTTTGAATTGTTTGCAACTTATTTTGTACATAATGTTGCTGCTACCATCTCTTATGACCGATTCTGGAAATCAGAACAGCGATTACTCACCTTGAACTGGATGAAGAATTTCTCTTTAATGAGTCGGACGAGAGAGATTTACTCCAGACCCCCGAAACAGACCCTCTTCCCCGTCATTTGCAGGAGAAAGAAATGGAAGTGGAAAGAGATTGGGGTGTCTTGTGGGGATCCGACGACGAGTGGCTAATCTGCCTTTGCCATCAGCATTATTGGCCAATGTACAATAGCTGGATAATAAATTAGATGAACTTAGGGCACGTATGTCCTACCAACAGGACATTAAAAACTGTAATATCTTATGTATCAACGAGTCGTGGCTGAACGACGACATGAATAACTTACAGCTGGCGGGTTATACACTGTATCGGCAGGATAGAACAGCAACCTCTGGTACACAAGAGGTGGAGGTCTACGTATATTTGTAAACAACAGCTGGTGCACGATATCTAAGGAAGTCTCAAGGTTTTGCTAGCCTAAGGTAGAATATCTCATGATAAGCTGTAGACCACACTATCTACCTAGAGAGTTTTCATCTGTATTTTCCGTAGCTTTCTACGTACCACCACAGACTGATGCTGGTACTAAGACCGCACTCATTGAGCTGTATACCGCCATAAGCAAACAGGAAAACGCTCATCCAGAGGCAGCGCTCCTAGTGGCCGGGGACCTTAATGCAGGGAAAATTAAATCTGTGTTATCTAATTTCTACCAGCATGTTAAATGTGCATTCCAGATGGAAAAAAACTCTTGACCAACTTTACTCCACACATAGAGACGCGTACAAAGCGCTCCCTCGTCCTCCATTTGACAAATCTGACCATAATTCTATGCTCCTGATTCCTGCTTACAAGCAAAAAATTAAAGCAGGAAGCACCAGTGACTTGTTCAATAAAAAAGTGGTCAGATGAAACAGATGCTAAGCTACAGGACTGTTTTGCTAGCACGGACTGGAATATGTTCTGGGATTCTTCCAATGGCATTGAGGAGTACACCACATCAGTCACTGGCTTCATCAATAAGTGCATCGATGACGTCGTCCCCACAGTGACTGTACGTATATACCCCAACCAGAAGCCGTGGATTACAGGCAACATCCCCACCTAGCTAAAGGATAGAGCGGGACACTAACCCGGAAGCTAACAAGAAATCCCACTATGCCTTCTGACGAACCATCAAACAGGCAAAGCGTCAATACAAGACTAAGATTGAATCATACTACTCCGGCTCCGACGCTTGTCGGATGAGGCAGTGCTTGCAAACTATTACAGACTACAAAGGGAAGCACAGCTGAGATCTGCCCAGTGACATGAGCCTACCAGATGAGCTAAATTACTTCTATGCTCGCTTCGAGGCAAGTAACACTGAAACACGCATGAGTGCATCAGCTGTTCCGGACAACTGTGTGATCACGCTCTCCGCAGCCGACGTGAGTAAGACAGGTCAACATTCACAAGGCCGCAGGGCCAAACGGATTACCAGGACGTGTGCTCCGAGCATGCGCTGACCAACTGGCAAGTGTCTTCACTGACATTTTCAATCTCTCACTGTCTGAGTCTGTAATACCAACATGTTTCAAGCAGACTGCCATAGTCCCTGTGCCCAAGAACACTAAGGTAACCTGCCTAAATGACTACCGACCCATTGCATTCATGTCTGTAGCCATGAAGTGCTTTGAAAAGCTGGTCATGGCTCACATCAACACCATTATCCCAGATACCCTAGACCCACTCCAATTTGTGTATCGCCCCAACAGAACCACAGATGATGCAATATCTATTGCACTCCACACTGCCCTTTCACACCTGGACAAAAGGAACTCCTATGTGAGAATGTTATTCATTGACTACAGCTCAGCGTTCAACACCATAGTGCCCTCGAAGCTCATCACTAAGCTAAGGACCCTTGGACTAAACACCTCCCTCTGCAACTGGATCCTGGACTTCCTGACGGGCTGCCCCTGGTGGTAAGGGTAGGTAACAACACCTCCGCCACACTGATCCTCAACATGGGGGCCCCTTAGTGGTAAGTGCTCAGTCCCCTCCTGTATTCCCTGTTCACTCATGACTGCACTGGCAGGCCCGACTCCAACACCATCATTAAGTTTGTGGTAGGCCTGATCACCAACAACAACGAGACAGCATATAGGGAGGAGGTCAGAGACCTGACCGTGTGGTGCCAGGACAACAACCTCTCCCTCAACATGACCAAGACAAAGGAGATGATTGTGGACTACAGGAAAAAGAGGACCGAGCACGCCCCCATTCTCATCGATGGTGCTGTAGTGGAGCGGGTTGAGAGCTTCAAGTTCCTTGGTGTCCACATCACCAACAAACTAACATGGTCCAAGCACATCAAGACAGTCGTGAAGAGGGCACGACAAAACCTATTCCCCCTCAGGAATCCTCAAAAGGTACTACAGCTGCACCACCGAGAGCATCCTGATTGATCGCATCACTGCCTGGTATGGCAACTGCTCAGCCTCAGTCCGCAAAGCACTACAGAAGGTAGTGCGTACAGCCCAGTACATCACTGGTGCCAAGCTTACTGCCATCCAGCACCTCTATACCAGGCGGTGTCAGAGGAAGGCCCTAAAAATTGTCAAATACTCCAGCCACCTTAGTCATATACTTTCTCTCTGCTACCGCACGGCAAGCGGTACCGGAGCGCCAAGTCTAGGTCCAAGAGGCTTCTAAACAGCTTCTACCCCCAAGCCATAAGACTCCTGAACATCTAATCAAATGGCTACCCCAGACTATTTGCCCCCCCTCTTTTACACTGCTGCTTTTCTCTGTTATTACCTCAATTACCTCAATTACCTCGACTAACTGGTGCCCCCGCACATTGACTTTGTACCGACGGTACCCCCTGTATATAGCCTTGCTATTGTTATTTTACTGATGCTCTTTAATTATTTGTTACTTTTATTTGTTACTTTTTTAAGGTATTTTTCTGACAACTGCATTGTTGGCTAAGGGCTTGTAAGTAAGCATTTCACTGTAAGGTCTACACCTGTTGTATTCGGCACATGTGACAAATAACATTTGATTTGATTTGATGGTGTCAGGTAGTTCAGTATCCTCCACAACCACAGTCCCCAGGCAGTCACAGATCTTCATTTGACCTTCTGCCGGGGCACACTCCTCCTTGTCCCTCTTTTGCAGAGAGGAGAGGTACTCTCAGGAGGTCTGGCACTAGCCTGCTTATCAGCAGGCTGTTCAGAGACCCAATTTCCCCAGCCTGTATACCCAGGCTGTAGTGTATACCCTTCATTGAAGGGCAGCTGCTCCCTGCCTGCCTGCTACTAGAGAGGCTCCAGCCCCACTACAGGTATATATGTCTGTTTGAAGGCTGCAGTATGTGGAAGTTGCGGAGGGGATTAAGTGAATATACTTTGAGCGATCTTACCTGGCTTCTTTGATATGATTGATACGGTGCCTTCAGAAAGTATTCATACCCATTGACTTATTCCACATTTTGTTGTGTTGTTGTGTTGCAGCCTGAATTCAATGCTTGAAAATATGAAGAGTGGTTCTCAGTAATGTGTTGTATTGGATTTGCCCCAGACATAACACTTTGTATTCAGGACAAAATTTGAATTGCTTTTCCAATTTTTTGCAGTATTACTTTAGTGCCTTGTTGCAAACAGGATCCATGTTTTGGAATATTTTTATTCTGTTTAGGCTACCTTCTTTTCACTCTGTCAATTAGGTTAGTATTGTGGAGTAACTACACTGTTGTTGATCCATCCTTAGTTTTCTCCAATTACAGCCATTCAACTCTGTAACTGATTTGAAGTCACCATTGGCCTCATGGTGAAATCCATGAGCGGTTTCCTTTCTCACCGGCAACTGAGTTAGGAATGAAGTCTGTATCTTTGTAGTGACTGGTTGTATTGATACACCATCCAAAGTGTAATTGATAATGTCACCATGCTCAAAGGGATATTAAATGTCTGCATTATTTTTACTCATCTACCGATACGTGCCCTTCATTGCAAGGGGTTGGAAAACCTTCCTGGTCTTTGTGGTTGAATCTGTGTTTGTAATCACTGCTTTACTGAGGGACGTTACAGATAGAGTAATTGTATGTGTGGGGTACAGAGATGAGGTAGTCACTCAAAAAGCATGTTAAACACTATTAATGAACACTCATTATCTGACTTGCTAAGCTCATTTTTACTCCTGAACTTATTTAGGCTTGCCATAACAAAGGGTTGAATACTTATTGACTCAAGACATTTGAGCTTTTCATTTGTTATTCATTTGTTAACATTTCTAAAAACATAATTCCACTTTGACATTATGGGGTATTGTGTGGAGGCCAGTGACACAAAATCTCAATTGAATCCATTTTGAATTCAGGCTGTGACACAACAAAATGTGTGAATACTTTCTGAAGGCACTGTATATGTCATGCACATACTGTAGGTACAGTACATGAATCACACACACTAGCATTAAGGAGGACGAGGAAGGTTTACTCAAATACTTCAAATTAGGTTCTCTTTCAGTCGATCCTGAGAACCGAGGATACAATATGCAACCGTGATGTTTTGTCTTGAGAGTGTTATTTGAATGTGGAAATGCCCACTAATACACAACACACAGCCCTGCGTACTGTAGGTAACCCATTCTGCAAACACATTCATAATGCCTCAAAATGTGTTGATCTATTTTCTAGAACCAGCCAAAGAACATGAATAAAAATACATTTCACAGTTTAGCAACTACCTCAACATCAACATATGTGAAAATGCCGCATGTTTATGTTTTGTAGTAAAAAAGATAGAGGAAGATAATTGTTTCCAATGACAACATCAACCAGTTAGTAGACGATTAATAGGAAATGCCTACTCATAATTGGTCAAATCACACAATGCACACTGATTTCTACAAAACATAGAACTGCACCATTTTCACATAGTTTGATGTTGGGGTGGTGCTGGAGATGATGAATATAAAGTGCATCAGTATGATCTGTATGAAACTCCCTTTATTGTCACCAGGTCAGAACCATTCAAGTGCAAAACAGAGGTTCTGGGATCAGATGTGTGAAACGGACACAGAGTTGTGAAACATGGCCACGTTACAGTCCAGTGTCAGGCTTGTCTAGTTCTAGTGTTCAGCCCCCCCCAGAACACACATATAGCACATCATCTCACACTGCCTTGACCTTACAAGTATTATCGACTCAACTTGTTTGCCTCAGACCAGTGTAGAGCCTCTCACCATCCACACCTCTATCTGTCTAGGCAGGCAGTACTTCCAGGCCTCTGGCCACAAAGGGTTCGCCTCTCCCATCACCCACCCCTATACTGGTTCTTCTGTCTTCAGAGTCCAGCTTTAACTCCCGCTCCTGTCTGTACCTTCGCTCTCTCATCACCCATCCAACCCTAGTTACCCCCTGTCCTGTCATCTCCCACTCCCTTCACACTCCCCAACACTGGATACGCCGGTCCTGTCTCTAGCTCTGTCACCACATTCACCCTTACCCACCCTCATTGCTCCCCAGCCCTCACCCACCCAGTCGGCCCACCCCTCCACATCGTCTCAGTGTGCTGGAGGTCTCAGCAGAGTGGCAGTGGAGCGAGTGGTGATTAAGTTGGAAGGTCAGGCGGAATTGATTCCTTCCCCAGCCGGCAGCCGATGCTTCCATCGCCCCCTCTCTCTGACAGGAAGAGGAGTGCGGATTTGTTTTGGGGGTGTTTCCTTATTTAGGAGAGTTTTGGCCCTGTCTCCGGGGGAAACGCCCATGCCCTGACTCCAGCGCCAGCCAGTAGAATAAGAGGTGTGCAGACTCATTCATCCATCCTTCCATTCTTCCATCCCTCTCAGCTGGAGTAGGCGATAAAGCAGTAAGGCTGTGGTCAAACAAAGGGAGGGTGATGCTTTAGCCCTACAGAGATCGCCTTAATTGAGCTCAATTGCACTGATGAGCTGGCATTCTGCTGATGAATGAGCTCTGCTAATGACTCATTACTTTATTAAATCTACCATTTAGCTCATCAGGGTTCGTTCTCTCTGGCTTCCCTACACTGGACAAGATATCTGTGCCCTCGTAATAGGCCTACACAGTAAACGTTTCATGCCAGACATGAAATCGCACATGATACTGTATCAGTTTCTTTACCATGAAACTGACCT
Source organism: Salmo trutta (assembly GCF_901001165.1). Taxonomy (NCBI): domain Eukaryota; kingdom Metazoa; phylum Chordata; class Actinopteri; order Salmoniformes; family Salmonidae; genus Salmo; species Salmo trutta. The sequence goes on along the minus strand of NC_042986.1, from coordinate 13,314,728 downwards.
CCACGAGGGCCTTTATAAAATGCCTAATTACCATATGCTGAAAATGTGTTATTTTCTTTGAAAGTACTTCCTCTGTACATTGGTTTTATACATGTCTGCTTTCTTCACAGATGTGGTTCAGATGTATTGTGATGTAAAGACTGATGTTGAGGCGTCACGTCTTTCATGTCATATACATGAACTGCATCACAGCTGGGCGAGCCTGTCTCTCTCTGACAGCAACCCTGACAAACCCCTCTGTTTTCTTAGCGCTTCATCAAAAAGTGACAGCTGGCGATAATTAAAACAACAAGCTCCTCTCTTCTGATGGAGCTGATCGACATGGCAACAGGAAGATGATAACAAATGAATTGTAAACAAGCATGAACGAACAAATTGTGGAGTTTTTTTTCTTCTCCTTTATGCATATCACTAGGCCTTTTGTAAATGTATTGATAAGAAGAATACCTATTACCCTTTATGTTATATTACATTGTTCTTATCTCTGTGTAGGTATTCCTGTAAGATTAGTGTAATAACTGTACAAAACGTATATTAATCTTTGATTTGTTACACCATATAAAAAGAGAGGACATCACCACAGTATGGAATGACATACTCCACTTCAGCTAACAGCCAGGACCCCAGTAAAGTCCAGTCAGCCTGGTAGAAGGGTAATGAGAGGAGTTAGAAAATGGTTTATGAGTGATTTTTATCTGGCCTCACACACACACACACAGACACACACAGAGAGGCCCATATGCTCTTTGCCCAAGGGTCTGAGCAATTTTCAATCGATAGCCACAGAGCGATTGCTCATCCCTAAGGCTGGAAGAGTACGACTCGCGTGCTTTCTGTGTGTCGTCCTCTGGGACTCTATTTTTGTATTTATTTTTTTACATTTCATTTTTTCCCCAAGAGATTGCAGTGCAATATCTGGAAGTCAGCCAGCTGGTGTCTCCCTTCTGGATGGTGGAAAGCATCTCAGAGACAGAGAGAGAGAGAGAGAGAGAGAGTGGTGAAGGGGTGTAAAACGTGTAGCTGCCTCTTTCTCGCTCTCTCTCTCTGTCTCTCTGCCTTTCTCTCTCTCTGCCTCTCTGCCTCTCTCCCTCTCTCTCTGTCTCCAGGGAGAAACGGAGACTGTACTCGCTCTCCACTTGTGCCAATATGTTTGAGATACCGAGGGAAGGTATGAGGGGAAAATAAAATTTATGAATGCAATCATTACTGGTAGAGAATGGTAATGCTATTGTAACGCCGTTGAGGGAATGTCTTCATAAATGTCTGGTCTCGGGGGGATGGAGAAAAGGATGCGGGTGCGTGCGGCACGGTGCGTGGAGGGGCCTCTTTCTCTGTGTGGTCTGCATGAATAAATGCATGCGTTACCGGTGAGGTTCTGTTTGCTTATTATGGATGCAGTTGGCTCTTCGGGCCATCCCAGGAGATTAAAGTTTGTAAACATGAATAATAATTAGGAGCAGGTCTTCGGGCAGGTAATCTACATGTGGGTTCCGCAGGCATGCTTACCTTACCCCACTCAATATGCATCCATTTGGAGGGGGGGGCATTGCATTAGCATTTTGTTTACACACACACACACAGGTAACGTTTGATCTTTTATCAGGGCAAACAGAATAGATGTCATTTCTAGTTGGCTTTAAAGAAGACGAGGTCCAATGTAAGGAAAAATACAGAGCAAAGCAAAGACGAATAGATTTCATCTTTACTAAGGCCAGCCCATGTTGTTGACAAGCGTTTTTTAATATTCTCTGTTGGTAGAGACACACCAGCAAGCTACCTACAGCCAGACCTTGGTTGGGTCTGTTTGGGTCCGTCGAAGGGACGCAAACATTTTCCACCCTGTTGTTATAAAGATATACAGTATAGTATGATTGGGGTATTTCAGCACACTACAACAGAGGTATTGTACACAACAACAGAGGTATTTGAGGATGCTTGAGCCGTGTGCTTTTTCTCTGAGGAGGTAAAAAGTCAGTCTCTGGGCTTTGTGTAAAGATCCATCCTGGCACGTCCAAGATTCTGCTGGGCATCAAGGGGATGGCTAAATGAGAACTCAGGGGTTTACAGATCTGATGCAGGGCCTCCCGTGCCCCTGGGTATCTGACTTATTGACACAAGGATAGGCCGCTGATGATTAATTAACAACATGGTATGTTATCGCTCTGGCTGGACCGCTGGAGAGATGGGAGATCTGGAGGTGACATTGGTGTTAGGAAGGAATCTAATCTTTGCTATTCTGCAGGAGTCTGAGGGTGCGTCGCAAATGGAACCATATGCCCTTTATAGTGCACTACTTTTGACCAGGGCCCATGGGGGTCTGGTCAAAAGTAGTGCACTTTATAGAGGATGGAATGCCATTTGGGATGCTCCCAGAGCCACCCATTCCTCCTTTCCCTTCCCCTAGTGCTAACAAGCCCCAGTCTGACAGTAAACAAATCTTTGACAAGTCCCCTTCCCAAACCCGCCCCCCTTTTATAGATAGTCTTAAGACTTTAATCTGGAACCGGTGACAAGCTCATCCCCAGTCAATAGGGTAAATGGAAGCTCATGCTAGGGAAGTGATGTCTTGTCCAAAGGCTGGTATGGGTGAACATGCCCTGCATCTTAAAACATAGCTCACCTTAAAGGAAGGGTACTGAAGGAAAGAAAGACAGCAAGTCAGGTTTTCACTATTAAAGTAGCAATACGCCACTTTTTGGGGGACCCAACCAAATTCACATAGAAATGTGAGTTATAGATATACACAACCAAAAGTATGTGGACACCTACTCGTCAAACATCTCATTCCAAAATCATGGGCATGAATATAGAGTTGGTCCCCCCTTTGCTGCTATAACAGCCTCCACTCTTCTGGGAAGGCTTTCCACTAGATGTTGGAACATTGCTGCGGGGACTTGCTTACCTTCAGCCACAAGAGCATTAGTGAGGTTGGGTGTCAGGTAAAAATCTTCCCAACTTGAAATAGTTCCCAATCGTTCTGATCGTGTTCTGATTGTGATGTCATGCTGCAAAATTTCTCCCAGCATGAAAATATTCCCAGTTCAATAATTGCACGCGCATCTCTTTATGCGGATGGCTGAGCTCATTTGGATGCCTCCCTCTCAAAAAACTATTCTGTATTCACGCGCATATGCTTCACACATCTTCCAATCAATGGTGGCCAGGAGTATTCGACACTGATGAATCAGAAGCTTGTTGATGTGTGAGATCAGAATTTAAATACCCGGACTCACGCATCAAAGTGCTGAGGGTGCGCGTCACTTTTTTGATTGACAGTGCATATATTTGTTACTTAGCTAGCTAAATCAAGGGCGAGGGAGGGTGTGAGAGAAACACCTGCGTTCCATTTCATCCCAAAGGTGTTCGATGGGGTTGAGGTCAGGGCTCTGTCAAGTTCTTCCACACTTATCTTGACAAACCATTTCTGTATGGACCTCGATTTGTGAAGGAAAAAGGAAAGGGCCTTTGAAAAAGGAAAGGGCCTTCCCCCAAACTGTTGCCACAAAGTTGGAAGCACAGAATCATCTGGAATGTTATTGTATGCTATAGCGTTAAGATTTCCCTTCAATGGAACTAAGGGGCTTAGCCCGAACCATGAAAACCAGCCCCAGACCATTATTCCTCTTCCACCAAGCTTTACAGTTGGCACTATGCATTCGGGCAGGTAGCGTTTTCCTGGCATTCGCCAAACCCATATTCGTCCGTCGGACGGCTCTGGAATGGTGAATGCTCCAGAGTGCTCCAGAGTCCAATTGCAGCGAGCTTTACACCACTCCAGCCGACGCTTGGCATTGCGCATGGTGATCTTAGACTTGTGTGCGGCTGCTCGGCCATGGAAACCCATTTCATGAAGCTCCCGACGAACAGTTCTTGTGCTGACGCTGCTTCTAGAGTGTAACAAGGGTCGTATAAAGGGGACCAAGGCGCAGCGTGTAGAGTGCTCATACTTTTCTTTAATGAAACACTTAACCAAAAACAACAAAACGACAGCCAACAGTTCCGTCAGGTACACTTGACAAAACGAAAAACAACTACCCACAAAACCCCATAGACAAACCCCAACTTAAATATGATCTCCAATTAGAGACAACACGAACCAGCTGCCTCTAATTGGAAATCATCAAAACTCAACCTAGAACTAGAAAAACAAGAACAAAACATAGAAACAAAAAACATAGACTGCCCACCCATATCACACCCTGACCTAAATAAACAGAAAAACACAGCTCTCCTAGGTGAGAGCGTGACATAGAGGCAGTTTGGAACTCAGTAGTAAGTGTTTCAACCGAGGACAGACCATTTTTTATGTATGGCTGTGTGCTCGATAGCCGAATCCAATAATTTGTCCATATACTTTTGTATATACTGTATATTGTATCATTCTACTTGATTGCAAGTATAAGAAGTGGTAGATCTGTTCTATGTGCACTATTTCTATGCTTCCCGTTCTTTAGTTTCATTTTTGCATCTTTTAGTTTCGGTTTTGTACACCAGCTTCAAACAGCTGAAAATACTATATTTTTGGTTATGGAAAATGTACTTCACACCAGTTTAGATGCTACAATGATTCTCTACATTATACTTGCTTGTTTTGTCACATAAACTGAAATTAGGTCAACTACTGTATTAGAGTTTTAGCAACCAGGAAATGGCGGAGTGATTTCTGCATAGTGCAACTTTAAGCTGTAAAGAAAAATATATTTTGCTTTTTATTTTCTAAATGAATATCAACAGTCTTGTACTACTGCTCAGTATCTACAACAGTGGAGGCTCCTCAAAGGAGGAAGGGGAGGACCATCCTCCTCCTGTGAATTTCATGAAAACAAAAATGGTAAAACATTTAAAAAGTTAAGTATAGATAAAACTATACTAAATATAATCACATCACCAAATAATTTATTAAAACACACTATTTTGCAAAGAAGGTCTACAGTAGCTTCAACAGCATTCTGTCGGGTAGCACCATGCTGCAGCCGGAGGACATCCTCCTCTGCGTACATTGACTTCAATATAAAACCTAGGAGGCTGATGGTTTTCAACCCCTTCCATAGACTTACACAGTAATTATGACTTCCAGAGGACGTCCTCCAGCCTATCAGAGCTCTTGCGGCATGAACTGACATTTTGTCCACCCAATCAAAGGATCAGAGAATTAATCTAGTACTGAAAGCATAAACTACGGCTAGCTATCTATCACTGCACTGTAGAAAATGTGGTGAGTAGCTGACTCAAAGAGAAAGAAAGACAACAGTTTTTAACAAATTAATTTATTCCAAAATGAAGGAGAAGCACTTTCACAGCTAGCAAATGCAGCTAGCTAGTTTATCCTACTGAAGAGAAACCTGGTCAGTTGTACAACTGAATGTCTTCCGCATTTAACCCAACCCCTCTGAATCAAAGGTGTGCAGGGGCTGCGTTAAATGTCATCCACTTCTTCAACACCCGGTGAACAGTGGGTTAACTGCCTTGCTCAGGGGCAGAACAACAGATTTTTACCTTGTCAGCTCAGGTATTCGATCCGGCAACCTTTCGGTTACTGGCCCAACACTCTAACCACTAGACTACCTGCCACCCTACTGAAACACACTGCTCAAACAGAGCTGACTATGACCTTTCAACACAACAATGGAACTCTTCCAAGTCAAGGTAAGCTTTTGGTTTTATTAATTTATTGTCACCAGGACCCACCGGTGTAACTGCTTATTGAATGTACACTGTAACGTTACTGCATGATTGTAGCGGGTTTACTAACGCGTTAGTTCTATTAGCTAGTAACTATGATGTTACTTTAGCTAATATGGGGACAACGATGTAGGCTGTGTGCAGTCGATTGGCTTGGGAAGGTTTACATCACAGCAAGACCTAGAATTAAAGATTGAGCTCTTGTGTCTTCTACACATGTTGTACCGTTATCTGATTGCATGTTAAGGTTACCAACGTTCTGGAACTTTCCCGGGTGGGTACATAGTCTCAGTCTATGTTGTGTATGATTCCTCAGTCCTATCGGCATTGATCCATCTGTGTGTGCAGTCACATTCCTGGGCTGTGGAGCATCTCTCTCTCTTTGGATCCTCTGGTTATCAGCGTGCCCTACAGCTCCTAATCTATCTTTGTTAGGCCCGCTGCGCCTGCTCTCGCTCCTGGCTCGCACAAGACTGATCACCCCTGTCTCCAGCATCCAGCCTAGGTGCTAATATTACAACTCACATGCACTTTGTAATTGTCACAGATGCCACTTTCATTCAGCCCCTCGCCAAGTCTCTCAACCCGCGTAGTCTCAACATGGCGCTCGTAAAAATGACAAGGGCGGAAAAGTGAGTTGGAATTTCAGTCACAGTTTAGTTTAAAGGGATACTGTAGTAGGTGACGGAATGGGGATATATTTCCTAATGCTAAGAAATAATGACTTCGAATGGCAGGCATTATTGTAAAAGCAGTATTGGGTATATCAACACTCCCTGGAGGCTGAATCTGTTATGGTGGTGAAAGGATGTAGTCTGAGTGGCATAATTGCATGGTATATGGATGAGTCATGTAACCTATTGTACCATTGCCCTCTCAAACCCTCTACTCATAGTACTGTAGTTGTTAACCTGATCAAGATAGTCTATAGTCATCATTGGCTATCTTGTCTTCATTAGCCTGTGTGTACTCAAATCAATATGCAGATTACAATCACATGTCATAGGTCAAAAGATCATACAGCGAATCACCTCCACGTGGACAAAACTGGTTGAAATGACATCATTACAACCAGAGGATGTTTGAAATGATGTAATACTGACGTCACTTCAACCAGTTTAGCATCACATTTTTTTCTTACACCTAATACTGAAAGTTACACATTATCATGCTATTCAACCGATCAAAGTGATTGACCAAACTCTATTCAAAGGCACCCCTTCCATCATTTCCCAAAGGGAAGCTGTAGGCCAGTCACTAGGCCAATATGATGAGATACAATTCTAAAGAGCCGTTACACAGATGTCAATGAATGACCAGTAAAGACAAATTCAAGCCAAGGTCACGAGCCCAGTATATCCCAATCTTCCTACAGTTATAGTTCAGTCATTTAGCATAAGCTCTAATCCAGAGCAATTTATAGGAGCAATTATTGTCTTGCTCAAGTGTACGTTAACATATTTTTTCATTTAGTCGGCTCTGGGATTTGAACCAGTGACCTTTTTTGTTACTGGTTCAACATTCGTAACCACTAGGCAGTGCCGGAACTCCCGTTTTCTACATGGGGTGGCCAGGGGGTGGCCAAGGCTACTTCAGGGGGTCCATAGACCATGACCAAACATTTGTGTGTAACCCTAACCTGTGTCGTGTCTTTGGGCACCATTAACTGAAGACATGTTTATCAAAATAACTCCCTGTTATTATTATCACGCGATTAAACAGATTAATCGTTTAATTGTAATTAACTAGGAGATCGGGGCACCAAGGAAAATATTCAGATTACAAAGTTATAATTTTCCTAATATAATTTTCCTATATTATAACATTATATATTATATTATAGTATCTGACCGATTATCTTCTGGATTAAATGGTGTATTTTACCTCGCGTCAGTCTCATTCCAAACGTCGTAAATTGTTGTATCTGCACGAACCCAGTCTTTACTAAATCATCCATACATCAACTGTCTTAAAATCATTTATTTACTAAACAAAGTAATTCACAGAAAGTATACAAAGAGTAATTATCGTCACAAAGAATTGGTAGAGTAATGTGCCCTAGTGGGCTAAACCGGCATGGCGGCTTGTTAAACCAACAAGGGGGGGTCAGCTGAGAAGACCCTAAAGAGTTGATAAATATTAACAATTGATATGCTAATCCTTTGCACATGAACGCTCAATCATTCGGGAACAATTGCAATCAATATATATTTACGCTCAGTGTGTCGTCGGGATCCTTGTTGGAGAGTTTTTGTCCGCGTTCTCCCTCTCTCGGTTAGAATGGCTCTTTCAAAGCGACATTCATTATTGTCGTTATAGGATGGATGTTTCATCGGTCTTCGCGTTCGATGATATCACATTTCTAGCTGCAGACTATTAATTAATATCAAAGACTTGTTATTATTCTGTCGGTATCGATAGTCTAAAGTTTAACCACGTGGTATGGTTAAAGTTCAGTAGAGGGATGGATGGTCAAACCTATTGGCCAACTCGTAATGGAGTGGAGGCCTGGTCTGAAGAAAATAACCCTGGGTGGGGGTTTTATTCAGAATGACAGAAAAAGGCTGTCTCATGACGCCAGGTCTTGTCTGTGTCCCTGGGGTCGTGCCGATGACTGAGTTAAGCTTTGAACAGAAATTCAATTCTATCACATTAACATCAGTACATAGCCTCTCAACATATTCCAAATAGCTTTAGTCTTATTAAATCATTGTATACAACCATTTAGATGCAAGTCCCATAGCTGAGGCTATTATATAAACCTTAGTATGGTAATATGACACTATTGTCTCTAATGAGTATCACAAAATTGTACCAAGCGGACCAGTTCGTAGCTGGATTCTTCACCGATCTTTTATACCTTCTCCAGAACATAAATGTCATTCGTTTCCCCAATTCTGTGAGTTGGGAGAATTTCTTTGTCTCTCTATGAAACCCCTCTCTGTCTCAACTGGGCCATGCGGCAGGACATTCTCCTTTAGAATTTTACGATCCCTCTCACCACAGCAGTGTCAGAAGTATAGAGGTCGGGGATGGTGCATAGAAAAGACCTGGTGCAGAGGGAGGGGGTTCAACTGTGTTCTCTGTAACCAGAGAGAGGGCAACGTCATGACACCTGGCATCTAAGGAGCATGAATGAATCCTATGATTGCTGATTAGAGGTAGAAGTGATAATTTTCTTAACCCAGAGTTCTTCAATATGACAGATAGTGTGGTCCAAAAGGTTTACTTCACTGGAATTCTTTAACATAGTATGAACAGTCTGAACAGTATGAACAGTATGAACAGTGTCTCTACCTCGGAACTGCAGCTCAATTTCTTTCTCTTTCTCACACACACACACACACACACACACACACACACACACACACACACACACACACACACACACACACACACACACACACACACACACACACACACACACACACACACACACACACACACACACACACACACTGTACTCACATACTGGAGAAACTTGGGTCACTCTGTTTTCATGAATATATAATCTGGGTCTATAAGTGTTGAACATCCAAAATATTTTCAGTAAATAAAGCTCAAGCACCAAGGAGATAAGATAGCATTTCTGTGTTACGTAAATTGAATAGTTTACTTACAAAAAAGTACATTTACAAGAAAACACACTGCAATTTGACATACCAGGTATCAAGCAGAAATGGTTTTGAAAAATAAAAATCATTTTGGTGCCCATCAATATTACAAACTTACAGTATCATATTTATGCTCATATATATTATGTTAACTAATAGCACAATTTTGGAATTGTCCTAATCAAGGCCAAATTAAATCTGTGTGACATGATACCCTCTGGATTGATCATTTTAGAATGTCAGTGTACTAGCTAGTACACAGTGCAGGTTTTAATCATGACCAGGGGACCGCCTAAGTGCCAAATTATCCTAGGTATAACAGCATAATTCTGTGATTCTGGTGAGAACTGGCAAAATGTTTCACAAACTCATCCATGTTGAGGGAGCGTGGCCCTCCTTGACTCAACACTGAGAATTCCGAGGTGACTTAACCTGTCATCAACCATCGTTGTCCTAAGGTGGGTTTTAATCCGTTTTAAAGCTGAGAAGCTTCTCTCGCAAGAGGCACTGCTGACTGGTGTAACAACAGAAATCTTACAAAGTCTAAATAACTCATGGAAGACCTCTTTATAAGTTTCTAGAAACACAACAAAGTCAAGGAGAGTAGACGGTCTGTCCCTTCCACTTTTCTCTCTCCTATCAAAAAGCCGCTCGGTTTGAAGAACCTCATGTTTGAGGTCCTCTAAATCTGACTCACAGGTCTGAGCAAAGGAAAACAGAGGCTCTTCATTCACTCTTTGGGTTGACAGACTGGACCCCTTGCATTATCTCGCAATTCTTCTTTGAAAAATGCCTCTGCAGCTCAGCTGTGAGACTGTCAAGCACCTGATAAAAGATAGCTCTTTGGAAGCTCTCACCATCACTTTGGTCACTATTGTTTTAGGCTGTCTTGTTTGTACACTTATTTTGCAGTGCTCTGCAATCTCTTCAAACTCTTTCCATAGTTCTCCAAAGTAACCCTCACGTCTGTAGTCCAGTAATGTGTCTGTCAGGCCACCTACTAAACTCAGCAAAAAAAGAAATGTCCCTTTTTCAGGACCCTGTCTTTCAAAGATAATTTGTAAAAATCAAAATAACTTCACAGATCTTCATTGTAAAGGGTTTATACACTGTTTCCATGCTTGTTCAATGAACCATAAACAATTAATGAACCTACACCTGTGGAACGGTCGTTAAGACACTAACAGCTTACAGACGGTAGGCAATTAAGGTCACAGTTATGAACACTTAGGACACTAAAGAGGCCTTTCTACTGACTCTGAAAAACACAAAAATAAAAATCCACAGGGTCCTTTCTCATCTCTGTGAACGTGCCTTAGGCATGCTGCAAGGAGGCATGAGGACTGCAGATGTGGCCAGGGCAATAAATTGAAATGTCCGTACTGTGAGATGCCAAAGACAGCGCTACAGGGAGACAGGATGGATAGCTGATCGTCCTTGCAGTGGCAGACCACATGTAACAACACCTGCACAGGATCAGTACATCCGAACATCACACCTGCCGGACAGGTATAGGATGGCAACGACAACTGCCCGAGTTACACCAGGAACGCACAATCCATCAGTGCTCTACTAGCCCAACTCTGTTGTAAGGCAGGTCCTCACCAGACATCAACGGCAACAACGTCGCCTATGGGCACAAACCCACTGTCGCTGGACCAGACAGGACTAGCAAAAAGTGCTCTTCACTGACGAGTCGCGGTTTTGTCTCACCAGGGGTGATGGTCAGATTCATGTTTTTCATCGAAGGAATGAGCGTTACACCGAGGCCTGTACTCTGGAGCGGGATTGATTTGGAGGTGGATGGTCCGTCATGGTCTGGGGCGGTGTGTCACAGCATCATCGGACTGAGCTTGTTGTCATTGCAGGCAATCTCATGGCTGTGCGTTACAGGGAAGACATCCTCCTCCCTCATGTGGTACCCTTCCTGCAGGCTCATCCTGACATGACCCTCCAGCATGATAATGCCACCAGCCATACTGCTCATTCTGTGCGTGATTTCCTGCAAGACAGGAATGTCAGTGTTCTGCCATGGCCAGCGAAGAACCCGGATGTCAATTCCTTTGAGCATGTCTGGGACCTGTTGGTTTGGAGGGTGAGGGCTAGGGCCATTCCCCCCAGAAATGTCTGGGAACTTGCAGGTGGAAGAGTGGGGTAACATCTCACAGCAAGAACTGGCAAATCTGGTGCAGTACATGAGGAGGAGATTCACTGCAGTACTTAATGCAGCTGGTGGCCACACCAGATACTGACTGTTACTTTTGATTAATTTTGATCCTCCCTTTGTGCAGGGACACATTATTTAATTTCTGTTGGTCACATGTCTGTGGAACTTGTTCAGTTCATTTCTCAGTTGTTGAATCTTGTTATGTTCATACAAATATTTACACATGTTACGTTTGCTGAAAATAAACGCAGCTGACAGTGAGAAGCAGTTTCTTTTTTTACTGAGTTTAGATCCACAGCCCTTGCTGAGTCAAGAGAGCTTGATTGGAGCATGTCAGAAAGACATTTGTCAACACCAAGCACTTTACAAAAGGTAACCAAAAGCCCTATGAAATGTAAATCTATCTGGGAAAGAAGGCCCCTTGCCTCCACTGATCTATCACCACTATTTTCAAGTGTGATATCCTGTAGCACTCTCAGAACTGCTGGAAGCCTGTCCCTCAGATTACGGCATGCCATGTATCTGCATGCCCACCGTAAGTCTCTGTAGTTCCCTGGGATGCTGCTGTGGATACAGCTCTTTCTGAACTGCAAGCCACTTGAGATGAACGTACAAGCCAGATACAAAGTCATGAAGCTTCTGCAGGAGTTCAGGCACTGATTTTACAGCATCGACAAGAACCAAATTCAAACAATGTGCATTAGTGCACATAAAATGCTAATTTTGCACTGTTTTTAATCTGTGCAGACACACCAGAATGCTTTCCGCTCATGACGGATGCACCGTCATAGCCTCGCCCCACAAGATTATTTCTGTAGTCCAGACCATGTTTTTCAAGGCAATCAATTATCATTTTTGTGAGACCTGCTACATCAGCTATATTTTGAGTGGCAGTTAATAGGAGCACATTTGCAATTGTTTTAATGTAAGTACAGTTTTCCTCCACTTTCTTTTTCCGGTCCTCATTTATGACATCTAACATTGATGAGTTGCTGTCAATAGCCATTTTATGCTGATTCCAAGCGTACATAGCATTGATATGATGCCATGCCTTCCAATGGAGCTTAAACCCAGAATCTATAAACAGCGCCTGTTTCCAGTTTGAAAACCTGACTGTGATGTGAAGGCAGATTCAGGTGTATTGGGCAGAGAAAAATGCCTACAGGCGAAACAATAAGTCGAATCTTGATTTACAGAATATTCAAGCCATGAATTGTCCTTATACCAGGAGCTGTAGAAAGCCCTTTTCCTAGTACCATGCTCAGTTCTGGGAAATGTTTTCAAACACGGCTGTACAGGACCCTCTTCTCTGGATCTTGAAATGTCTGAAATACACTTTAAATAATGTGTCATATCTCTATGTAAATATGTAATTAAGGGATCCACAAGATTAGATACTAACAGCTGCTAACTAAAATGTGTAGTTTAAAGTATAGGCCTGGCCTACCATTGGGTTCTTTTGGAACAGAAGTATAATATCTCTCCCTTTCTTTTCATGTTTAACTGACCCGATGCAAAAATAAGACAGTCTATGGTTACATCTAAGCATCCAATTACCAACATTTTAGTCCAAACTTAATTACAAATCCCCATTATCATAACTGTACCTTAAAATCAACTATCAGCCTAAGTTACTAGTTAGATCATGGCTAGCCCTACTCTGCAGTAAGTATTTAACTAGTCAAGTCAGATAAGAACAAATTCTTATTTACAATGACAGCCTAGGAACAGTGGGTTAACTGCCTTGTTCATGGGCAGAACTACAGCTCAGGGATTCAAACTAGCAACCTTTCGGTTACTAGCCCAACGCTCTAACCATTAGGCTACCTGCCGCCCCTAAGTAACTTTGCTAGCTATAATTTCTTACACCTTTATGATAGCAAACAGGCTATCTGCACATTGTGGTAATCCTTTGAGCAACGTTTACAGATTAATAATAACAATTGTTCGTTTTGAGTTCAAGTACGAAAATCTCACTGAGTTCATGGATTTCAAATTGCTGAATGTTAACTTGCTGAACACTGACAGCTGTAGCCTACTAGTTACCCCCACATTAGCTAAAGTTAATGTTAGAGCCAAAGGTCTAAACCTTAAAACTTTCTGAAAATATAATGCTTTCGCCAATCGCAAAAAGAGCTCATGGAGCTGTAGAAATAGGATATTTTCTTCTTCTGTATGTTCTTCTTCTTCTCGCAACCAATATTAATATTCTCTCTTTCTCGTCCTCGATTTGAAAAATGGGCCGCCGAACATCAAAATAATTGCTTCTTTCAACAAGAGGTGAAATGAGAAGTCAATCAGCATTGAACTGCCAGTAGCGAATTACATTTTGGGGTGGCACCCGGGGTGGCCAATCAGATGTCAGGAGTGTCCAGTGCCACCTTTGACACTCCTCTGGCTCCGCCCCTGCCGCTAGGCTACCTGCCGCCCTACAGTAACAGAGTACTTCAGGCTGGAGGATGCAGATACAGTATGACCAATGATCCCTCATTGGGAGGTGACCCTCTTGATAGCAGGTTCACTGTGACTCTCCAACATCCCTTATCCATCCATCCATCCTTCCATCCATCCATCCCTCCATCCTAGTACACTGCAGAATGTCTACTCTGTCCCAATGATCTCCCTGAGCAGCGAGTGGTTCAGGGCTCAGCCAGCCCCACTGGAAGCGCTTCATGTAATTAGACTATAGAGTGGTTCCCAGAATTCATCGCTCAAAGTTGGATTACATAATCAAACGCTAGATGGACTAACACAGTGCCTTCAGAAAGTATGCATACCTCTTGACTTATTCCACATTTTTTGTTACAGCTTAAATTGAAAATGGATTCAATAGATTTTTTTCTCACCAATCTACACACAATAACCCGTAATGACAAAGTGAAAACATGTTTTTAGAAATGTTTGCAAATGTATTTAGAGAAATATCCCATTTATCCCAACTATTGACAGCAGGTAGCCTAGTGGCAGGTAGCCTAATGGTTAGAGTGTTGTACTAGTAACTGAAAGGTTGCCAGATTGAATCCCTGAGCTGACAAGGTAAAAAATTGTCGTTCTGCCCCTGAACAAGGCAGTTTAACCCACTGTTCCTAGGCTGTCACTGAAAAGAAGAATTTGTTCTTAACTGACTTGCTTAATTAAATAAAGGTAAAAATTGACACCCCTTTGCTATGACAGTCCAAATTGAGCTCAGTTCAATTTCCTTTGATCATCCTTGAGATGTCACTACAACTTCATTGGAGTCCACCTGTGGACAATTAAATTGTTTGGAAATGATTTACGTATGAACACACCTGTCTATATAAGGTCCCACAGTTGACAGTGCATGTCAGAGCAGAGACTATATCATGAAGTCCAAGGAACTGCCCATAGATCTCTGAGAATTGTGATGAGGCATATATCTGGGGAAGGGTATAAAACAATTTCTAGAGTGTTGAAAGTTTCCAAGAGCACTGTGGTCTCCATCATTGGGAAATGGAAAAAATATGGAAATACAAACGCTCTGCCATAGAGCTCTCCGTCTGACCTAACTGAGCAACCGGGAAAGAAGGACCTTGGTCAGGGAGGGGACCACGAACCCAATGACCACCCTGACAGAACTACATAGCTCCTTGGCTGAGATGGGAGAACCTGCCAGAAGGACAGCAGTCTCTACAGCACCTCACCAATCTGGGCTTTATGGGAAAGTGGCCAGATGGAAGCCACTCCTGAGAAAAAGGCACATTACAGCAAGCCTTGAGTTCGCAAAAAGGCATGAGAAAGACTCTAAATCATAAGGCAAAAGATTGTGCGGTCTGATGAGACAAAAAAAAATACAGGCAAATCCCTGATGAGAACCTGCTTCAGAGAGCAAATGACCTTAGACTGGGGGCGAAGATTTACGTTCCAACAGGACATTGACCCCAAGCATACAGCCAAAGCAATGTTGGAATGGCTTCAGAACAAGAATATGAAAGTCCTTGAGTGGCCCAGCCAAAGCCCAGACTTGAATCCCATTGAAAATCTGTGGAAAGAATTGAAGATTGCTGTTCACCGCCACTCCCCGTCTATCTTAACAGAACTTGAGAAAATCTGCAGAGAAGAATGGGAGAAAATCCCCAAATCTAGATGTGCTACAGACATACTCAAGACGACTCAAAGCTGTAATCGCTGCCTTAGGGTTGTGAATACTTATGTAAATGAGAGATTTCTGTATTACATTTTTTATACATTAACTAACATTTCTAAAAACATGTTTTCACTTTGTCATTATGAGGTATTGTGTAGAAAAAAAATACATTTAATCCATTTTGAATTCAGGCTTTAACACAACAAAATGTGGTATAAGTCAGGGGGTATGAATACTTTCTGAAGGCACTGTACATGAACAATGTACAAGTGGCAGTAATCCTGTTATTTCCCCTTCTGCAAATTCAGTTGTAAAAGTGGTGGATTGTGGATTGTCACCTTTCCTCGTTTGAATGGGATGGAGTCATGGCGAAGGCTGAGCTAACGCAATGTGACATTGTCGTGAGTGGCTTTTCACACCTCTTTCATGCCATCATTTGATCCTGTTCAAGAATTACAAATCGATTTTTGTGTGAAATAAATTGTGATTTGAAAAGAACATAACAAAAAAATAACAATTCCAACGTGTAGGAATATACCATAGATTGCTAACATACAACATCATTCACGTATTTAGATTTACGAGAGAATACGCAAAATGAGACAATGTAAAACAGACACGTGCACATTTGAATAATCAGCTTCACCTTATGGGGGAGAGAAGCTGTAGGTTACTGAGGAAGCGTCCCTGTTGCAGTCCTGAGTTGGCCCTCCATGTGAGTGGATGAGGGTACACTAATTTGATTTCACGGCATGCCGTTGAAGATGCATTAATCTTTCCTAGACCATCGCACGGCCCTAAGCAGCTGGAGAAAGAGGGGCGAGTGAGACGAAGGGAGAGAGGAAAGCGGGGTCGGAGTGAGGGAGTTACGTGCCTCCCATGCTAACAACGTTCTCCTGCCAACAGAAGAGCAGAGCTGAGCAGAGCATCCCTCTAGGCATGCAGTGTAAACAGTGCACACCATCTCTAAATCACATTCACACCATCATAGACTGACACTCTCTCTCATCTCTCTCTCTCTATCTTTCTCTCTCTCTCTCCCTTGTTCTTTATTTTTCTCTCATTTGTTCTCTATCTCCCAGTCTCTCTCCATCCCCTGCACAGCACTCTAGTAATGAAAGCCGGGAGCAAGAGAGATGGTCAGTTTGATTCTCCTGGCTATGTCAGTATATTAGTGATTTTCTTTATATAATGTTGACTGTTGTGGGTCTCGCAATTTTATCAAGGTTTACGAACAGCTATGGTGCTGTCGAATCTAGGTTTTTCTACTTTGAAAACCTATATTTTTCGACTAAAAGATTAAACGTTGTCTTGCAATTATTAAAGATTTTGTAATCTCAAGAGCATCTCATTCCAAAATCATGGGAATTTATATGGAGTTGGTCCCCCCTTTGCTGCTATAACAGCCTCCACCCGTCTGGGAAAGCTTTACACTAGATGTTGGAACATTGCTGTGAGGACTTGCTTCCATTCAGCCACAAGAGCATTAGTGAAGTCGGGCACTGATGTAGGGGTGATTAGGCCTGGCTCGCAGTCAGCGTTCCAATTCATCCCAAAGGTTTTCGATGGGGTTGAGGTCAGGCACTGTGCAGGCCAGTCAAGTTATTCCACACTGATCTCAACAAGCCATTTCTGTATGGACCTCACGTTGTGCACGGGGCACTGTCATGCTGAAACAGGAAAGTGCCTTCCCAAAACTTTTGACACAAAGTTGGAAGCACAGAATCGTCTAGAATGTCATTGTATGCTGTAGCGTTAACATTTCCCTTCACTGGAACTAAGGGGCCTGGCCCAAACCATGAAAAACAGCCCCAGACCATTATTCCTCCTCCACCAAACTTTACAGTTGGCACTATGCTTTTGGGAATTAAGAGTTCTTCTGGCATCCGCCAAACCCAGATTCGTCTGTCGGACTGCCAGATGGTGAAGCATAATTCATTACTCCAAAGAACACATTTCAACTGCTCCAGAGTCCAATTGCAGCAAGCTTTACACCACTCCAGCCGATGCTTGGCATTGCGCATGGTGATCTTAGGCTTGTGGGCGGCTGCTCGGCCATGGAAACCCATTTCATGAAGCTCCTGACGAACAGTTGTTGTGCTTCCAGAGGCAGTTTGGAACTTTGTAGTGAGCGTTGCAACCGAGGACAGACGATTTTTACGCGCTGCTTGCTTCAGCACTCGCGGTCCCATTCTGTGAGCTTGTGTTCCCTACCACTTCGCGGCTGAGCTCTTGTTGCTCCTAAACATTTCCACTTCACGATAACAGCACTTACAGTTGCCTGGGGCAGCTCTAACAGGGCAGAAATTTGATGAACTGGTATGTTGGAAAGGTGGCACCTTATGACGGTGCCACGTTGAAAGTCACTGAGCTCTTCAGTAAGGCCATTCTACTGCCAATGTTTCTCTATGGAGATTGCATAGTAGTGTATGTTGTAGTATTTCTAAAACTGGTATTATTTGGTATATGATAATCTGGTATTCAAAGTATTTTGTTGCATTTCAAAGATCACTGCAATGAGTGTAACAGCGAGCTATTAGTATGCTACGTGCTGGGCCATCTATCATCCATATTTTGCCTGCATCCTATAGGCTGGCCCCCAGACAACTGTGTGCAATGATAACTGGTGTCACATAATCAAAGCAAATCCATGGCCTGGAGGCTATACTTCTCATATCTCACTTTGGAGCAAAGTGAGGGGAAAAAAAGATCCTCAGATGAGAAATGTCCCCAGGTCGGTTTTTGGTCAGTTGAAATCAAAGAACCAGAGGGAGGGGAGAGGAATGAGATAAATGTTGTCTAGCTACCAGAGTTAACGGTCTGACTGGAAACCCCCCACCACAGCCCACAGCCCACACCAACCCCCACCCCCTGTCCTATTGGCCCACCCAACTGCCATTTGGCTCTGGGGCTCTGGGGCCAATGGCTTCTTTCTTTTCTTGTTCCGGACCCATTTGAACTACTCGGCCGGCGGTGGAAGCATCAAACGCCACGTGTCATGCAGGATCCAGACCCCTTCCCCTTCCGGGTTTCAAAGAAAATGATTAAGGCATGGAAATATTAATATGCTCTTCACAGGGGTCTGTGAGGAGGCAATTTCCATCATGCCCATGTATATTTCGCCATGTGGGGAAAAAAAACACATTTCTCTGATGTTTCTGCACACAGAACAGTGGCGAGTCTGCTGATACTGAAGCTTGCAGAGAGGTGTAAACAGATTGGCCTGGTATTAAATTAGGGGGTGTGACAGGAGTTTTTTATCACTCTCTAATTTGGTTAACGCCCCTGGAGTATGTAATCATATCGATGGCAACGTCCCGAACTGGTTCGTTAGTATATTCATGGTTCCAGGGATATTAGTTCAAATAAACTTTGGTCGTTTGACTTGTGGATCAATTCTGACAAGTCTTTTGATTATGGTTTTATGGGGAACCTAATTTATAGTGTGAGCTTTATTGTGATTTTAGCTGGCATGGTCGGCTAGCTAGAGAGTACAACTATTTTACTGTGTTCTGTGGTCCAGAATTCAAGTGAGAATAATCAATTCATAATCAGTGTCCTCCAGTATTCACACAGGAATATTTCACAGACAGTCATTGAACATGGTAATTGAAAAAACAATCCATCTCCATGGTTGAGTTAAGGAGCAAATTTCAAGAGCTGTATGCATGAAGGACAGCTCGGCATGTCCGAATTTGATTAGTTGCTCTTGCTGGGTAAATAAATGAATTAATCCTGCCTATTGTCCTTGAGATGTATTCACCTAGATCCCTTGTGGGAGAAAGGAAGTTAATTAAGATCATGGTAAAGGTGCGTTTCTGTGTCGTTGCTTGTAAATGTTGTGATTCCTTAAGCCTGCATCAGCCATATGAAAAAGTGCATAATAGTAGGTGAAAGTGGCATTTTGTGAGGAAATATTATTTTCTCCATCTCATATAAATGTATCGCAATCATGATTTATACCTTGACCTTAATATTATTATTTATTGTTAGAACGGAAGAATGGTGTGGGAAATTATAACAATTTCCCGATGATGTAGTCAAAAAATGGAGAGAGTGAACAAATGTGAATGATGATGAAGGCCAGTGATACATCTAGCAACTTGCTGATACGCGCCTGGCGTGCTGATTCAATGTGGCGTTGTCCGGATGGATGACTGTATATTTCTATCTCACAGGGGAGAACCACACCTTTGCCGTGGCAATCTCCAGGATGTGCCGTTCCCACGGAAGTCCTGTGGTCACTGACGCCAAGAGAGGTGTGAAGACTGATGAAAACTTGAATCAACAAAATGTATGTTACTGTGTGAATTACGTTTTCATGTTTGGATTCTTTCAAGAGTTGATAAAGAGATACACATTTTCGTATGTTTTATTGTACTGTAAGTGCTATTTATTGCTACAGGGAAGCTGTGTTATTCTGTTTGTCGGACGGCGGTTAGTTCGAAGAGGAACGACACAGGTGCGCTCCTACAGTATCATACAGTTTTGGGGTGTGGTGATTACTTTAGAGAATTTCTCATTTGTAATATCTATGCCTTTTGTTTTAATGTTTTGGGCAATGCAAAGTGATGCTAATTAGAAGATAGGAGAAACTTGGATTTGGCACTCTTGGAATAATAAAATCTGTGTTGAAATTTCTAGCAATTATTTTCTTGGTTTATTATTTGGTGAATGGTCTACTGGTAGATGTTATTCAGACGATACATAGCATATACATTGCATTCGGAATGTATTCAGACCCCTTCCCTTTTTCCACATTTTGTTACCTTACAGCCTTAATCTAAAATTGATTAAATAAAACATTTTCCTCATCAATCTACACGCAATACCCCATAGTGACAAAGTTAAAACAGTTTTATTTTTTTCACAAATGTATAAAGAATTACAAACATAAATACCTTATTAAAATATGTGTTCAGAACCTTTGAAATGAGACTCGAAATTGACCTCAGGTGCATCCTGTTTCCATGTATCATCCTTGAGATGTTTCTACAACTTGATTGGAGTCCACCTGTGGTAAATTCAATTGATTGAACATGATTTGGAAAGGCACACACCTGTCTGTATAAGGTCCCACAGTTGACAGTGCATGTCAGAGCAAAAACCAAGCCATGGGGTTGAAGGAATTGTTCGTAGAGCTCCGAGACAGGATTGTGTCGAGGCACAGATCTGGGGAAGGATACCAAAAAATGTCTGCAGCATTGAAGCTCCCTAAGAACACAGTGGCCTCCATCATTCTTAAATGGAAGAAGTTTGGAACCACCAAGACTCTTCCTAGAGCTAGCCGCCCGACCAAACTAAGCAATCGGGGGAGAAGGGCCTTGGTCAGGGAGGTGAAAAAAAAGTGACCTGGTGGTCACTTTGACCTGGATGCAGAGTTCCTCTGTGGAGATGGGAGAACCTTCCAGAAGGACAACCATCTCTGCAGCACTCCACCAATCAGGCCTTTATGGTAGAGTGGCCAGACGGAAGCCACTCCTCAGTAAAAGGCCTTTCACAGCCTGCTTGGAGTTTACCAAGAGGCACCTAAAGGACTCTGAGACCATGAGAAACAAGATTCTCTGGTCTGATGAAACCAAGATTGAACTATTTGGCCTGAATGCGAAGTGTCACGTCTGGAGGAAACCTGGCACCATCCATGTTTTTCAGCAGCAGTAACTGGGAGACTAGTCAGGATGGAGGGAAAGGTGAACGGAGCAAAGTACAGGGGGGACAGGGCCACGGGCAAGCACTACGATAAAAACCTGCTCCAGAGTGCTCAGTACCTCAGACTGGGGTGAAGGTCCACCTTCCAACAGGACAACAACCGTAAGCACACAGCCAAGACAACGCAGGAATGGTTTATGGACAAGTCTCTGAATGTCCTTGAGTGACCCAGCCAGAGCCCGGACTTGTACCCAATCAAACATCTCTGGAGAGACCTGAAAATAGCTGTGCAGCGATGCTCCCCATCCAACCTGACAGAGCTTGAGAGGATCTGCAGAGAAGAATGGGAGAAACTCCCCAAATACAGGTGTGACAAGCTTATAGCGTCATACCCACAAAGACTCGAAGCTGTAATTGCTGCCAAAGGTGCTTCAACAGGTTAAAGGGTCTGAATACTTATGTAAATGTGATATTAAATTTTTTTTTCAGTCATTCTGCACACAAAAAAATGCAACGTGTTTTTGCTTTGTCATTATGAGGGTGTGTGTAGATTGACGCAGAAATACAACTATTTAATCAATTTTAGAATAAGGCTATAATGTAGCATAATGTGGAAAAATTCAAGGGGTGTAACTATGCAGCTCTGAGCGAAGGTTAACTCAATAATTTAATGCTGGGACGTTGATTGCAAGATATTAACAACAAAAATAAAAATATAAACACAACACGCAACAATTTCAAAGATTTTACTCAGTTACAGTTCATATAAGGAAATCAGTAAAATTAAATAAATTAATTCAGCCCTAATCTATGGATTTCACATAACTGGAAATACAGATATGCATCTGTTGGTCACAGATACTCTTAAAAAATGTAAAGTATTGGCATGGATCAGAAAACCAGTCAGTGTCTGGTGTGACCACCATTTGCCTCATGCAGCGCAACACATCTCCTTGATCAGGCTGTTGATTGTGGCCTGTGGAATGTTGTCCCACTCCTCTTCAATGGCTGTGCGAAGATGCTGGATATTGGCGGGAACTGGAACACGATGTTGTACACGTCAATCCAGAGCATCGAAAACATGCTCAATG
Source organism: Salmo trutta (assembly GCF_901001165.1). NCBI lineage: Eukaryota > Metazoa > Chordata > Actinopteri > Salmoniformes > Salmonidae > Salmo > Salmo trutta. The sequence continues at coordinate 13,292,420 of NC_042986.1, read as the reverse complement.
GGTGACGTCTGGTGAGGATGCAGGCCATGGAAGAACCGGGACATTTTCAGCTTCCAGGAATTGTGTTCAGATCCTTGAGACATGGGGCCGTGCATTATCATGCTGAAACATGAGGTGATGGCAGTGGATGAATGGCACAACAATGGGTCTCTGGATCTCGTCATGGTATCTCTGTGCATTCAAGTTGCCATATATAAAACGCAATTGTGTTTGTTGTCTGTAGCTTATGCCTGCACACTCAATAACCCCACCACCATCATGGGGCACTCTGTTCACAACGTTGACATCAGCAAACCGCTCACCAACACGATGCGCACACGTCTGCCATCTTGCCTGGTACAGTTAAAACTGCAATTAATCTGTGAAGATTTCTCCAGCGTGTCAGTGGCCTTCGAAGGTGAGCATTCTCCCACTGAAGTCGGGTTACAATGTCGAGACCCTGGTAAAGACGATGAGCACGCAGATGAGCTTCCCTGAGACGGTTTCTGACAGTTTGTGCAGAAATTCTTTGGTTGTGCAAACCAACAGTTTCATCAGCTGTCCGGGTGGCTGGTCTCAGACGATCCCTCGGGTGAAGAAGCCGGATGTGGAGGTCCTGGGCTGGTGTGGTTACACATGGTCTGTGGTTGTGAGAACGGTTGGACGTACTGCCAAATTCTCTAAAATGACGTTGGATGCGGCTTATGGTAGAGAAATGAACATTCAGTTCTCTGGCAACAGCGCTGGTGGACATTCCTGCAGTTAACATGCCAATTACACTCTCCCTCAAAACTTGAGACATCTGTACTGTGTGACAAAACTCCTCATTTTAGTGTCCTTTTATTGTCCCCAGGTCAAGGTGCACCTGTGTAATGATCATACTCTTTAATCAACTTCTTGATATGCCACACCTGTCGGGTGGATGGATTATCTTGGCAAAGGAGTAATGCTCACTAACAGGGATGTAAACAACATTTGAGAGAAATAAACTTTTTGTGCATATGGAACATTTCTGGGATCTTTTATTTCACCTCGTGAAACATGGGACCAACACTTCACATGTTGCATTTGTATTTTTGTTCAGTATAATTGCATAACGGTCATATTGGACACATGTAACTTATAGTATTCCGAGTGGTGATGCAAGGCTTGCTACTTTGGCTTGACCTATTGGATACGCTTATGGGCCTATAGCATTCAGATTAAGTCAGATTGAAGATTATATTATGGTCAAATTCCTGCTACGCTAATTCTCTGTCATCCTCAGTCGAAGTGGATTTTCACCAATCTACACTGACAATAGAATGATAGTGAACGATTATGCAGTCTGAACTTGAGTCCAATGCCAAAAAAAGGTGTTAAAAGATGATGTGAAGGGCTTTGTAGTCAATTGGGCTCAGCGTCAGACTGCTTCTGGGATTGGAGAATATCTGGCTGTATTTGCTAATATTAATACTCAGATCAATGTTAATATGTGTTCTGGCTGTGGAGGAGACTGGTGTAATTCCGGTCTTTAGTAAGGAAGCATTGTCTGGAGATCATTTCCGTTCCACATCTCCCTAAGCCTTTGTTGGCGAATCCTGGGTCTGTGAAGAATTTGTGAGAAATGTATGGCATTATAAAATAGACAACGACACCAACTCAAATGGGTAGTGGTGTTTCTACCTGTGTAGAGACATGCGGATATAAGTGATAACATTTTTAGATATAAGCAGAGATTTGCAGATAAAAAAACAGATTTAGATGTTTATATGTTCTTCAATCAAGTCATGAAATCATGGGCTTTCAATTTTCTTACAATGGCAAAATGGCAGAACTTAGACTAGAGTGCTGACAAATTGCATGGAGAGAGTAGACCCTTCCTTGAACATGCCAGGTAATCTGGTTAAAAGCCTTGACACGGGTCAATAAAGTACTGTCTCTAGGGGAATAGTGTGTGCTGTGCAGCAGATAGAGGCCCTGTCGCTGCATAGACATGCTACAGTATAGACTAGAGGTGATTGAAGTGAAGCCCTTAGCTAGTGACAGCCCCTGCCTAGATGTCAATGCAAGCCAGAGTAATTGCACATGACATTAAGAAAATGCATGTGCTAACAGGGAGTGCACACATCGTTATTTCTCAGCATAACACCTCATTAATATTTGTTTTTTTGTGTTATTCCCCCCCTCCCCCCTGATTCTGTGAGGAGGGCTGCACTGCTAAACTGGATTGGGAATGACAGGGAGATGAATCTTCTTGACTCCAGGCATGTGTTTCCTGTTTTGCATTCTAATTAGACGACACACCCCACCGCCTGTCGGCCCCGGCAACATGGCCTCTGGAAAAAGTGGCACGCTGGCGGTGGAAGATCATAAAGTACAAGAGGCCTGGCGTCTTCGTAAAGTGGCGTGTGTGGGATTCGTCGCTTTATGAAAAAGGTCATATGGCTGAAAGCGAGGTGTGATCTATTCATCAAAGTCACGGGGCGGAATTGCCGCCACCTCGTTCCTCATTCCTGTTCCTCGCCCTTTCGTCAGGTGGTTTGGGGTCAGGTGTGTTGTGACCTGCAGTTAGCAGCAGTGCCTGTGGAAGGCATATTGCCTCGTACTACTCCAACTCATAGAGTAAGAACTGTAGAGATCCTATCACCCAAAAGCGTGTCAGATAAAATAAGCCGTTTGAGTTGGATTGGATCATCTGTGTATGAAAATATCCTCTCTTCACACATAACAGTGCGGTTTGGCTTAGCAAGTGAAATGTTGATGATTCATCACTCATGTTGTACACTACCCACAATTAACAGTGTGCGGTAGATTATCTTGTTTCCCTTCTACCCCTGCTGAGGGGAGAATCAATTCTGCAATCTGTAATGTGCAACTGCGTGCTAAACACCATCTTTGATACAATGCTGTTAGGTTAGAGGTCAGACTGGCATACAGGAATAACACAAATACATCATGTTAGATAAGAAAATGTACAGGCCGACTTCTTTGTATATCTCGCAGGTGCAGTAAACGGAAATGTCGATAAAGAATTTTCTTGCAATGTAATACCTGAGCATCAAGATGTTGCTCACTCTCTGTATTTTTTTTCCCATTTCCCATGGTTATACAATTCCAATTGCTTAACCAATCCCTACATTTTTCTACATTATTTTGTGCCTTTCCCATCCTCCCTTAAAAATAATAAGTCTGGTCAACGGGAGAGGGTCTTCCCTACCACTGTCGCCCCAAAACAACCTCGGATTCTCTAATCCCAGATTCCATTAAGTTTCTTTATTGTTCCTTTCCTCCGACATCAGTCCTTCCCTCCGTTCCTTCTTTCGGTAGAAATATAAACCGCCTTCCTCAATAAGCTGCAAATCTCATCATCAGCCTAAAAGAAAGAGCTGTTATTCTCCTCTCCTAATTATGCAGAACAGCATCAAGTTTCCAATATTATCCTGCTGCTACACAGACAGGGTATAATATATATTGAGACAATAATGTACTGTCCTGATGGTGTCATATGCCATAGATGAGGAAATGTGTTGTATTGCAAAGGCAAATTATGTTTAAAGTTGTATTTCTACACATGTGTGGTTATTTCAGTTCAGTGTTTCCTGTACAGCACATGGGGTTGATGGTTGATGGCATCAGCCCTTCAGTGTAGAGAGATAACAGTCAGTGTGCTTTTAGAGAAACTAGTCTGACATTGTGGAGATGGGAATGTTCTTGACACGTTTCCCACAGGCGGTCCAAACTTAAAGGCCATCTTTTGTGAGAGAAAGTCGCAGTTCAGCAAATTATTCGGTTGTCTGTGGCAAGATTATACTTCTAAAACATTTTAGTTTGCAGCTAATTTAACTATTCATTAGGGGTAAATGGAATTGCTACTTTTACAAGCTTCTACTACCTCCTCTCTGTATATATTCTTCTTCTTTTTATTTCTTATTGTTTCATTCACACCTACACTGTTGGAGCTCGGCGGTTAAGTATTTGTACTCTGCAACTACCCTGTGCATGTGACTAAATACAAATAAAAATAAATAAATAGAATTGCCTCAATAATTTATTTTTTGTCTAATCTATTTGTGTACACTGAAATAAAAATAGAATTGTCTCAAGAATTCGAAACTGAAAACGAGTGCCTCAGCCGTGGCCAGTTTGCTGGTCTACTTCTGTATACCCTCTTTATAAACAATAAATTTGCCCCGCTTTTCTGTTGTGGCAATCTCACACTATAACATGAATGTATGGCTTTGTTTACTACTTTGACCCACACTGCTGCAACAGTGATTCATCTTCGACACCTTATTACAGTTACTTGCAATGAGATTACAATTTCAGTGCCGTTTTCTGGGATCTAACTAGACCTACTGGGAATATGTTAGTTGAGAACGATATGAGTGGGAGACATTGCTATCCATCCTGTCCTGGATTACTGTCATGTTATAGAGCCCAGATATAATTATGCATTTGAATAATGCTGTGCAATATCTCCTTCTAAATGATCGGGGAGGCTAAATTATTGGCCTCTCAATGTAATTTAAGCCTCTCTGAATAGAACGTTATTTGATAAATTAGTTTTAGGCCTAGATTGTCATCTCTCACATTTAATTTCTCAGTATATCATGTTCTTTGACAACAATTCAATGGAGGCTACAGTTCAGAAATGGAATTGACCACTGTGTCTGGCTACACGGCATGCGGCGTGCCCAGAGAGAAATCTGGGCAGAAATGTGCCTATTTATTATGAGTTATTTGTTAGAGTTATGGTCCTGTTACCTCAGGATCACAAAAGTTAAGTGAGGAAAGTGTAAGCATTAAACATAAATAGATGTATTTCACTATAAGCTACTTCAGACTATTGTTATGCACCCTAAGAATCTTGAATAAGACTGATGATAATTGTAACTTTATTTGTAAGGTCTTGAACCGGAGATGTAACCTGAATGATTATAATGACTGTAATCAGGTAAGATACCATCAGTTAGCAGAACTCTGACCTCAAGGGCTATTCTAGCATCAGACATGTGTTTTTTCTCTGAGCTATGGAGAGGCCACACTGTATTTAGAGGGAACACTCACTGTGGATATGCATTTTACATGATTTCGACCTTGTTGTAAAATTTAGTGGCCACAAAATGGAAATCATTGTTCTGAACCCTTCTCCATTTTATTTATACTGTACTGTCCCAAAGGAATTGTTACACAAACCTCATTGTCTTGTAATTCCAGGATTATTCTTTGCATTACCATTTCTAAAATACTAGCAAAATATTTATTGAGTACTTGGATTCCCCTGAGGTGTTAACACCACCTGTATCTACTTCTCATTGGTTGGCTCTCCCTGAGGGACTGGAGTCTTCTCCAAATATAGACCACTAATATGCAAACATTTTAATGAGGGGACATATGGTCCTCGTTTTAGCATCTTAGCTCTACTTCTGCCCTGTATTAACATATTTCCCCCTTACTCTGAGATCATAATCCAATTGTATGTCCTTGAAAGTGGATAAACCAATAAAAAATGGTCTTCTTTTTTGGCGACGGCACGGAAATTCCTAGCGTAGCGCACCAGTAATCCAATAAATAAGAGCACTCAGCAGCCACATTTAAATGAGGGGACCTTCCTCCTCTCTCCTGATGCCATCCATGCTCACAGTTGGGGGTTGTCTGCCAGTATTACCCACTGTGGGTGGTCCGGAGCACGGACTGAGCCATTGTAAGTACACACTCTGCTCTCCAGTTAACCTATTTTACTGTATGGATCAGCATTGTCGCTAACTAAGCACCATCCTGAAATCCATATTTTTCATTTTTCTAACATTCTCAGTGTGTGGGGACACATTATACATTGCATACAAGACTGTCTTTTCTTCTCTGTTAAGACCATAATGTCTAGATGGATCGTTATCTTCCGAACATCTTTTTTTTGTTTCCTACCTTGTGCTCATTAGTCAGCCGCCACAAAAGGAATTGCTATCGCAATTCAGCCGGTGTTAATTTCTCATGGAATATCAATTATGCTCCATAATGGGAAGCAGCACTGCACACAACCTGGAGGGGATCAGGGTCCCTCTCTCTGCAATCATCCCAAATCACCCATCCATCCATTGCTCTCTCCCTCCTATCCCTCTCTCCCTCCTATCCCTCTCTCCCATCTTCTCCTCCATTCGTCAGTTTATTGAGAGACTCATACTTTCTAATTAGTACCAATGAGGAAAGGGACTTCATTACCGGCCGACTATGAATCATTATCTGATGTAATTGGCCCTCCATTCCCCTAGGAGGTGCCCTGCTCCAGCCCGCACAGCAGGAAGAGCCTTCAATGGCTCTGAAGGAGGCCTGGAGAGTGTTCCAATAATCTCTCCTTCCTCCTGAAATGTACGCTTGTTCACTACTTCCCACACGTTTAAAAGCATTGGATTGGTGTTAGCATGTGCTAAAATGAGTTTCCATATACCAGTAATTTCCTTTAAAATGCATGAAGGTTGGGAGGAAAGATAGATAATTGGGACATAGCCCTACAGTCTGTGCAGTTCTGATGATGACCATCTTTCTCTGCTGCAGTGATGTCATTAATAATTTCTATGTCAGCGTGTGCTAACAGATTCCTATTAATCATAGTTTATGAAGTGTTTGGATGTAGCTCGGCTCTGTCTTACAGGCCCAGTTCAGTCAAAAACTAGATTCTTTAGTGTTTTATATGTATTTCCACACTATGAGGTTGGAATAATATTGTAAATTGTGAAAATTATGATAATGCCATTTTCAGGATGTAATTTTACCTGAAATTACAGCCTGTTTTGGTGGGATGGAGTTTTGGCCTGCCTGGTGACATCACCAAGTGACAAATTAGTTAATAGACTAATAAGAAAGAGTTCCAAACCTCTCTGCCAATAACAGCAAATGTTCAGCTTTCCCCCTCCCCACCAAGAATCATTATCCTAGGTCCTAGCAAAATTATTGCTTGAGAAATTGCTCTTGCAAAGAAGCTATATTTGTTTTTTTACACCATTTTAATTTAAAACAATCAAAGTAAGGTACAATTGTTACCCAGAAATGATTTGATATTGAGATAAAAATGGCTGCATTGGGCCTTTAAGGAGATTCATTTGATATAAAATGTATTCTGTGTCACTACAGGGCATGTTGTTGCTTGGGAATGTATAACAATGTTAGCGAGGCTAGCTTCCTCATTCATGGTGATTCATTTTAATGACTTTTGAATATGATTAAATTTGCTTCATACCACCACGATCTGAAAAATACTTACTTTTTAATGGTTGTCCATGTCCCACCCAGCTAATGTTTTATCTGCATAAAAGACAATAGTGTGCACAACATTTGCAAACCATAAAGCATCAGGAGATAGGCCTAATCTAAATGGAGATTCATCTCCCGTTCCATTTCATCATCAGTGGTGAATTAGCATGTGTTAATGACCTCAGGAATGTTGATTGGTGCCAAACCTTCTGTTTACTTCCGAAAACCAAGAGGTGATCTGCTCAACCAGAGAGAGAGAGAGAGAGAGAGAGAGAGAGAGAGAGAGAGAGAGAGAGAGAGAGAGAGAGAGAGAGATGGCGCCTGGCACGTCAATCTCCTGCCTCTGTCAGCTTCACTTTAATAATTAGCCCGCTAAGATTACACTCAGAAACATTTCTAAAGTGAGCTTTCTTTCTCTTCTTGCTTTCTCCAGGTCCTGCGTGCTTGGTCCCTCTCATTTACAGGGTGATTAGCATGTCTGACTCTGCCCTGTGATGCAGTTTAGTCTCTCTAAAAATGATTTCCTAATGCTAATTGCTAATTGAAAAATTAGAAAGTCAATTAGTGTGCTGGAGTGATCTAATTAAGGGGGAATTGAATGAAAATCTCTCTCCAAACTCGATTGGCTTCCTCCAATTTATAATCTCCTCAAGGCTCAAATTTACTCTGATGGTGTGTGCGTGTACTGCTGTGCTTCGTCCCCAAAAATGCAATTGACTTTCGGTCACACTTTATTTAGATAGTTTGTTGATATCTGGACTATCTGTTGATAAGAAACTGGTTGCTAAGGTTACGATTAGGTTTTGAATAAGGGTTAGGTTAAGGGTTCAGTTTAAGGTTAGGATAAGGGTAAAGGTTAGGCTAAGAGCTAGGATTAGGGTTAGTAGATAGTTGAAATGTTACTGAAGGTCTGTAGAGCATCTACAGATGGACTATTCAAATGAGGTGTTACCTGACATTCAAAGCACAAGCATTTGACTGATTGATTTGGATTCAATCACTGCCACTTCCCTGTCTCTCTGTGAAAGATTAAAAAAACTAATGTAAACTTACTACTGGAATGCTTTCAGGAAAGCCTATTCTAAACAAGATAGGAAAACGCAGTAGAGACACTCATTTAAGGCCTTAACACGGTGGCCTAGTAATGTAAGTTGAGCTGTTTCTTTTTAGTCATGAAAGAGCGGCACCTAAAATGTCTTAGTTAAGCACCTCACCACCATTCTGGCAGGAGTCGAAAGGAAGATGTCACTCATGACAAACTGGTCTGCGAGTACAAGCTTGCTACTCCTCAGATATATTGTCAGAGGGTGGGGTGTGCTCTGTCTGTCTAAGAGCTATAGCTCCCTGATAGCACTGTAGCCATCTCACATCATTGTTTACCTGTTGGTGTACCTCGTGGACGAGGAAGAGGACGTGGTGCGATTATAAATAATAGCAGCCCATAGCAGCGGCAGATAATGCGTCAACACGCCTAGTTGATGCATGATGCAGTGAAGACACTTTGTAGCATCACTGTGGGGGGGTTCTGTGATAAACAGCTGCATGAGAAATTAAGTCAATTGAAATAAATTCATTAGGCCTTAATCTATGGATTTCACATGACTGGGAATACAGATATGCGTCTGTTGGTCACAGATACCTTTAAAAAAGGTAGTGGATCAGAAAACCATGGTATGACCACCATTTGCCTCATGCAGCGCGACACATCTCCTTCGTATAGAGTTGATCAGGCTGTTGATTGTGGCCTGTGGAATGTTGTCCCAGTACTCTTCAATGGCTGTGCGAAGTTGCTGGATATTGGCGGTAACTGGAACAGTCTGTTGTACACGTCGATTCAGAGCATCCCAAACATGCTCAATGGGTGACATGTCTGTTGAGTATGCAGGCCATGGAAGAACTGGGACGTTTTCAGCTTCCAGGAATTGTGTACAGATCCTTGTGACATGGGGCCGTGCATTATCATGTGGAAAACATGAGGTGAAGGCGGCGGATGAATGACACAACAATGGGACTTCGTCACGGTATCTATGTGCATTCAAATTGCCATCGAAAAAGTGCAACATTGACAACAGCAAACCGCTCACGCACACAACGCCATACACGCTATCTGCCATCTGCCTGGGATTCATCCATGAAGAGCACACTTCTCCAGCATGCCAGTGGCCATCGAAGGTGAGCATTTGCCCACTGAAGTTGGTTATGACGCCGAACTGCAGTCAGGTCAAGACCCTGGTAAGGACGATGAGCACGCACATGAGCTTCCCTTAGACGGTTTATGACAGTTTGCGCAGAAATTCTTCGGTTTTACAAACCAACAGTTTTATTAGCTGTCCGGGTGGCTGGTCTCAGATGATCCCGCAGGTGAAGAAGCCGGATGTGGAGGTCCTGGACTGGCGTGGTTACACGTGGTCTGCGTTTGTGAGGCCAGTTGGGCTTACTTCCAAATTCTCTAAAACAACATTGGAGGCGGCTTATTCATTCTCTGGCAACAGCTTTGGTGGACATTCCTGCAGTCAGTATGCCAATTGCACGCTCCTTCAAATCTGAGACATCTGTGGCATTGTGTTGTGTTTTTAGAGTGCCATTTTATTGTCCTCAGCACAAGGTGCCCCTGTGTAATGATCAAGCTGTTTAATCAGCTTCTTGATATGCCACACCTGTCAGGTGGATGGATTATCTTGGCAAAGGAGAAATTCTCACTAACAGGGATGTAAACCAATTTTTTGGACAAAAGTTGAGAGAACTAAGCTTTTTGTGTGGATGGAACATTTCTGGGATATTATATTTCAGCTCATGAAACATGGGACCAACACTTTACATGTTGCGTTTTATATTTTTGTTCAGTATGTTATGAAAAACAGAGATACATTTTTTTTAATAGAATCTGGAACATAACTCAAAGGCCAAAGGTGGCATTTAGATAGAATCTAATCCCTCTCTCTGTGCTTTTAAATCCACAATGTGTTAAAAAGCTCTGCAAACATTATGAATATTCATTGGTTCACTGTTCTGTGGGCTCTGCTAAGCGTATTCCCCTGTGGTGATTTAAAGCAGCTTCCCTCATTGACTGTGAAACGCTAGGACAAACCCTCACCTTCACTTTTCCTCCTGCTTGCTCTACTTTCTTTCTCCGTGGTCGACAGAGAGATTGCTGAAACAGGACAGGGGGAATTTTCTCAGCAGTTTTCCTTTAAAGTCCTTTCTATGAAATGGCAGCCATGATAAATGAGACTACTGTTTCAAAACGAGACTGCTTATCTAGCTTTTATTGTTTAGTTGTCATGCATGGTACACGTGTGTGGACAAAGCGTGCATGCGTGTGTGCGTGTGTCCGTCCATCAGTGCCTGCATGCGTGTTTGTAAGGTAATTCCTTTGACACATTTGATGTTTTGTCTCTTCTCACCAATGACGTGTCAGTCTACTACAGTATACCTTCAGGTGCTGCTTGAGAAAGGAGGCCACGCTCAAATTCTGCTCTTGATGTCTGGTCCAGATACTTTAATGTAATGGTGTCTGGGTGTGTTACTGGTAGCATGTTGTCCTGCCCAGAATCAACTCTCCTTTACAGGAAATGTGTTTGGACTTCCCAGAACATTCTGTGTTTGGCTCCCCAATTTCTCTAATCCACTAGATTGGTTAATGGTCATTATATAGGAGTTCCTTTCATAATGGCCCTTTAAGAAACCGTTAGGGAGTCAACAGTCATAAATAATGAACAATACTGTAATGAGCTTTGGCCTGCGAAAGAGAGAGCCAGGAACTCCATAGTACTTGTTAATAATGACTGGTCACAGACACTTCATTTGAAGTAACTGTCCAGTGACGATCCTAATTTTAAAAGTAAGGGTATGTTAACTCATACTCAAGTACTGTTGTTGACTAATCCTATACTCATAATTGTGGACCAGCATAAATTGGAGAAAAAAAACACTTCAAAAACCCCACCTCAAACTTGTATCTTTTTTAACATTTTAAATGTAACCTTTATTTAACTAGGCAAGTCAGTTAAGAACAAATTCTTATTTACAATGACGGCCTACACCAGCCAAACCCGGATGACGCTGGTGCCAAATGTGCGCCACCCTATGAGACTCCCAATCATGGCCGGTTGTGATACAGCCTGGAATCAAACCAGGGTGTCTGTAGTGATGCCTCAAGCACTGAGATGCAGTGGCTGCGCCACTCAGAAGCCCAGACCATTTCAAAATTGCTTGCTATTTCCTCATACAATATGATGTCATACTCCTGGAGGATGAGCTGGCCTATCAGCGATCTAGAGGAGGATGAGCTGGCCTATCAGTAATCTAGAGGAGAATGAGCTGGCCTATCAGCGATCTAGAGGAGGATGAGCTGGCCTATCAGCAGTCTACTCGCAACAATATTGTTTATGACCGGTATACGCCCACACCATTCTGTTGTTGGGGTACGCCCACATCATTCCAACACAGAAAAGCTACTTAATTACAATGGTTTGGAAGGAAAACGATTTCACTCATATTGTAAGTAATTATAGGTCATATATCATTAAAATCTGGAAACACTGGACAATTACTTTAAAACATTAACTCTGATTAATTTGTAAATATGTGTTAGAGTAGGGATAGTGGAGTGTATGAGGGATGACTGACAGGGGAACAGGAATAATATAGAAAATGACTTCCTATGTGACTCTCCAAGCAGCAACTCTTAACTAAGTCCATAAATGAACTCACACTAATAGTAATATTAGAGTTAGCCCACAGGAGCTGTATTATTAGCTTTGTTGTATAAGCAAGGAGTTGGTTACAGTACAGACAATTTCCTTGCATAAGTCTACTAATAGGAGCTATACTGTGCACTGAAGAAGAAGAAGAAGAAGAGAGTTTGTCATAGAGAATAAAGAAGGGACAGGGAAGTGGTGCACAGCAGAGAGCAGAGAGTTTCCTCTTGGCTGTTGTTCTCATCTTCCTTCTCTGTGTCCTGTGGGTAGGTAGACCAGCATGTCCCAGCTCTATGTCTCCTGTGGGTACACTAGTATCATCCTCTCTCTCATGTGGGGTAGAGCAGCATGGCCCAGCTCTCCGTGGGGCCATTGTCCCCCCTGACAGAGAAGGCCCCCGCAGCCGCAAGTGACAGGCCTGGAGAGAGGGGAGAGCGGAGAGGGGGGAAAGTCACTCCCATCTGGTTCAGCCGGATCAGCCTGGTCAGAGCAGTGGCCAGAGAGGGGCAGAAGGGGCCATGTGTCCCCCCACATCAGTGCCATCCCTTCTCTCTCTTTCTCCAGATGCAATGTCCACTTCGAAAGATACACCCCCTGTCTGATTATATGGAACAAAGTAAGGGAAGGCTTGGAAAAGGTTTCTGGAGATTTCTCATTTCCACATTTTATCCCACAGTAGGCTTCATCCAGCACTGACGTTATTATATTCCTCACTGTTTATGTGAGCTGTTTAAAGTAGGGCAGATTTCACGCTACACTAAGTACTGGTGAATATCAACGTTCCTCGCAGTCATTCAGATGAAATATTCCTCATGTGATGGTCATGCCCTTAGCGTGTTGCCAGGGTCAATACAGGCACCCTGGACCTAATAGGCTCTCCTTTTCTTATTTACCCAACCCGAGATGATGAAGGCTGCCAGCCAATATTTCTGATAACCATGGCTAGCTGTGATTGCAGTGGTTGTTGTTTTGCATTGAATCCCAGTCCAGACTAGGCTATCTTCCTGGTTCCCCTTAAAGGCATTTTTAACAACATGCTCAATTGAGCTCTTTGAACGCATCCGCACAAATATCCGCCAAAGCGGGAGAAAAAAACGAACAAATTGGCTGTCCTTTCTATGAATTGAGGACACATCACAGAAATATTTGTTACACACTTCAAGATAATGTGTAAAATGCATGGGCATTCAGCTCTAGTAGAACAGTAAGATGGAGATTAATAAAATGTCCCCTGGAAAATTATATATAATTTACGTAGCAAAAACATTTTATTCACGCTCAAGATGTAATTTTACAATTTTGATAGAAAACAGGTTATAGTGTGATTCTTATTATGTCTGGGGGTTTATAAAATACATGCTCATCCTGATGAACACACAAAGAGATACATCAGCATATATTTGCTTTTGAGAGGGATTATATCCTATCTATCTCTGAAAATGAAGACTGGAGCCACAGAAATACTTAACCTTAACCCAATCCCTGTAATGTGGTCTGTGTGTAGCTTGTGTAGAGGAGTCAAGCGCAGGACAGCAGATATGAGTAAATAAACGTAATTTACTCAATAGACAAATATAATACAATAAAGCGAGCCCACATAACGGTCCGTATTACATACAAACAATCACTCACGAACAAACATGGGGGAACAGAGGGTTAAATAACGAACAAGTAATTGGGGGATTGAAACCAGGTGTGTAAGACAAAGACAAAACAAATGGAAAATGAAAAGTGGATCGGCGATGGCTGGAAGGCCGATGACGTCGACCGCCGAACGCCGCCCGAACAAGGAGAGGGACCGACTTCGGCGGAAGTCGTGACAATCCCTATCTTACTTTCTCCACATTTTGGTTCCTATCTGATTCTACCTTCCCATACTATGCACCCTCCTCTCTGTCACTGGCTTACAGTGCCTTCAGAAAGTAGTCACACCCTTTACTTTCTCCACATTTTCTTGTGATACAGCTTTTAAAGTTGATTACATTTGGATTTTTGGTCACTGGCCTGCACACAATACCCTATAATGTCAAAGTGGAATTATGTTTTTAGAATGTTTACAAATTAATTAAAAAGGAAAAGCTGAAATGTCTTGAATCATTAAGTATTCAACCCCTTTGTTATGGCAAGCCTAAATAAGTTTAGGAGTAAATATTTGTTTAACAAGTCACATAATGAGTTGCATGGACTCACTCTGTGTGCAATAATCATGTTTAACATGATTTTTGAATGACTACCTCATCTCTGTACCCCACACATACAATTATCTGTAAGGGCCCTCAGTCAAGCAGTGAATTTCTAACACAGATTCAACCACAAAGACCAGGGAGCTTTTCCAATGCCTCGCAAAGAAGGGCACCTATTGGTAGGTCACTTTTTTTTAAAGCAGACATTGAATGTCCCTTTGAGCATAGTGAAGTTATTAATTACACTTTAGATTGGTTATCAATATAAACCGCTCAGGGATTTCACCAATAGACCAATGGTGACTTTAAAACAGGTACAGAGTTTATTGGTTGTGGCAGTGTAATGAGCGCGCTGAGAGTCGGGAAGCAAGTTCAGGGAGTGAGTGTTTTAATAAATAAATGAAACAATAAACACTTAACACAAACAACGCGCCGTCATGAAAACAGTGTCAATAACACCTGATGAGAGAACCAAGGGGAGTGACAGATATAGGGAAGATAATCACGGAGGTGATGGAGTCCAGGTGAGTGTCATGAGGTGCAGGGGCGCGAGACGATGGTGACAGGTGTGCAGGATAATCAGCAGCCTGATGACCTAGAGGCCGGAGAGGGAGTATAAGTGACAGACAGAAGAAAACAGATGGATCAACATTGTAGTTACTCCACAATGCTAACCTAAAAGACAGAGTGAAAAGACAGAAGCCTGTACAGAATAAAACTATTCCAAAACATGCATCCTGTTTGGAACAAGGCACTAAATTCAGGGGTTTAAAATAGTTAAGTAAAAATACCTTAAAGTACTACTTAAGTAGTTTTTGGGTGTATTTGCACTTTACTTTACTATTTATATTTTTGACAACTTTTACTTCACTACATTCCTAAAGAAAATAATTCCATACATTTTCCCTGACACCAAAAAGTACTCGTTACATTTTGAATGATTAGCAGGACAGGAAAATAGTCCAATTCACAAGCTTATCAAGAGATCATCCCTTGTCATCCCTACTGCCTCTGATTTCGGCCGGACTAACTAAAAACCCATATGTTTCATTTGTAAATTATGTCTGAGTGTTGGAGTGTGCCCCTGGCTATCTGTAGTTTAAAAAAACAAGAACATTGTGTTGTTTGCTTAATATAAGCAATTTGAAATTACTTATACTTGTACTTTTACTTTTGATACTTAAGTATATTTTTGCAGTTATACTTCTTTTGATACTTAAGTATATTTAAAACCAAATACTTATAGACTTTTACTCAAGTAGTATTTTACCGGGGGACTTTTACTTGAGTCATTTTCTTTTAAGTAATCTTTACTTTAATTCAAGTATGACAATTGTGTACTTTTTACACCACTGACTAAAGTAATACTGCAAAATATTTGGCAAAGCAATTCACTTTTTGTCCTGAATACAAAGTGTTATGTTTGGGGCAAATCCAGTACAACACATTACTGAGCACCACCATCCATATTTTCAAGCATAGTGATGGCTGCGTCATGTTATCGTTATGCTTATAATCGTTAAGGACGGGGGAGTTTTTCAGGATAAAAAATTAACGGAATGGGAAAAAAATCCTAGAGGAAAACCTGGATCAATCTGCTTTCCCCAGACACTGGGCGATGAATTCACCTTTCAGCTGGACAATAACCTAAAACACAAGGCTAAATCTACGCTGGAATTGCTTACCAAGAAGACAGTGAATGTTCCTGAGTGTCTGAGTTACAGTTTTGACTAAAATCTACTTGAAAATATATGGCAAGACGTGAACATTGTTGCCAAGCAATGATCAACAACCAATTTGAAAGAGCTTGAAGAATTTTGAAAAGAATAGTGGGCAAATGTTGCACAATCCAAGTGTGGAAAGCTCTTAGAGACTTACCCAGAAAGACTCAAACCTGTAATCACTGCCAAAGGTGCTTCTACAAAATATTGACTTAGGGGTGTGAATACTTATGTAAATTAGATATTTCTGTATTTCATTTTCAATAAATTAGCAAAAATGTCTAAAAACATATTTTCAGTTTGTCATTTTGCGGTACTGTGTGTAGATGGGTGAGAAATAAAATACATGTAATCCATTTTGAATTCAGGCTGCAACACAACAAAATGTGGAATAAGTCAAGGGGTATGAAAACTTTCTGAAGGCATTGTAT
This sequence comes from Salmo trutta, assembly GCF_901001165.1. Lineage (NCBI taxonomy): Eukaryota > Metazoa > Chordata > Actinopteri > Salmoniformes > Salmonidae > Salmo > Salmo trutta. Next base: position 13,276,176 of record NC_042986.1, on the reverse strand, counting down.
GTGCCAGTTGGTAATTGCTCGTTGAGCATTGGGGGCCTGTGGGCATCAGTGCCACATTTCCGGGGGTGCCCTAGTGTGAAGGGCACACACAGAGCATAGAAGGCTGCCTATGTGTTTAATTATGCCAATGCAAAGTGCCCCGTGCTCGTTAGCTCCTGGGCCACAGTACCATGCCAGCTGCCCCACCTCATTCCCTCTCTGTATCCCTGTTATCAATAACTCTATCACTGACTAAAACTGCATGGCAGCATCATACTGTAGGCATCCCCATGTTGCTTTGTATTGTCCTCAAACAAAAATATGAATGTTGGGTAAGTAAACATGCCAATACTAGATTTCTCATTTAAGTTGTATTCTAAGCTAAACAACAGGTTAAATAGATGTTTGGATCAACTGTAGAATTATACATAAAAAAAGAAAATAGTATACAACTTCCAATCAGGTTAACTCTCTCTCTCTGGCCCCAAACCGAGGCTTCTAAGGATGGACCTCATGGAACTGCTCACATTGTAATGGTTTGAAACAAAAATATTATAAGGAATTAAGAGAATAAAATGAACAGGAATTATTCTGTAGTAGTATAAGTAGTATATACTGGCACAATTGTGAACTGATACAGAAAGAAATCAATGTATTCAGAGCATGAAATTATGTAAAAGAGGGTTAGCAATCTCCAGCAGTGAGACTAAACACAATAGAGGTCACAGAGTACGAACTCTAAAGAAATCAACATAACTGTATTATCAAGCACAAATAATTGCATTTTTCACTAAGATCGTCTTGATTGTTCTGTATATTTGGATAAACATTTTGAGTACTTTTCGAGGTGGCCCAGATCAGAGAAAGTCCCCCGTTGTCATGACAAATGGATGTCTTAGTTCTCTGCTCTGCCATTTCTGCAAATCAAAAGGCATAACGGTAATGAAAGTGAACAAATGAAATCTAATAAAATAGGGTCACACATCACTGGAAGGGCAACAAATGGGCACTGGAATGGAAGTCATTTTTATTCTTGTTTCGACAAAAAAACGGGGGAAAAAAGCCATCAGCTCTGGTCAAAAAAGCAAGTTGTTATTTCGCCTGAAGCACAGCTAACTGCATCAACAAAAATATAGGTCTGCGTGGAACTTGGGATGACAGACGAGGGGCCGTTCATTTTAATGCAGAAGGACAGTTCTTTTGTGAAAAAGCGCTGAGCGATCCAAAACCCAGGCAAAATAGAAAATGTGTGAATAACCTGAATTTTATTCAAACTGATTTCTCCTTTCCTCCGTCTGTAAACCTACTGACGGAGGTCTTTTTCAAAGCTTGCTATTTCTCTAAGTGATCTGCAGGCAATAGTGGACTGGTTTTTAGACATTTTCTGATATAATTGAACAAATTGTTAAGTTGAAGAACAGTGGGATATGCCCTCATCATGTGATCTGTAAGCACTCAGTACTTTTCCATGTATGCTTTGAGCTAGTAAATGCAATTGATATAATCTTCTTCAATTGGTTTAATTTTCTTCTACTTTAATTATAATGCACATATCAATAAAGAAATACCAAGGACAAAAGTACCTAAGTCCCTGAAGATGAATGCATTCATACCTTGTTACTCAAGTTCAAAGAGACCTGTTTAAGGACTGATTGCATATTATACTGAACATCATGACATGGCATTTGTTTTAATCAGAACATACCTTAATAGTGTTTTTTGTATTTATTTTTTACCAAAAAATTTAAAGTACAGGCTATTGTATGGGACAATATACAAATGTTTTGAGAAAGATCATTTGAAAGATACAATTTTATTGAGTCAATGTATTTATTGGTTTATTTTCATTTTGACAATTTATTGATATTTGTTGACGTAAAAATCTAAATGTACGGATTTTTAAGGTTGTGTCATTCGATTTGGGGTGGGGTCACAAGAAATTCTTGGGAAGAAAATGGGGTCCCCAGAAATTCTGGCAGAAAAAATTGTGTACCCGTTGAAAAAGTTTCAATACCACTTCCTTATTAGAAGATTGTGAATGTTATTGTGTCTGTTCAGAACATCATTTTCCAGGTCCACATTTTGACTTTGACTTATTCATTACTTGAAGCCTTAGCAGAGGCTTTGTGAAAAGCTCTTTTGAATTCAGCTCTTTATTTGTTTCATTACATTTCTTTCTGAACCCCAAAAGATAAAGTGAACCGGACTTGACTACGCTCTGGTCTCTGGCTGAATATGTGCTTTGAAACCTCCATCACACACAGACCCGGGGAAAGAGCCGTGCTATGTTGTGGTGGATGGCTGCAACAGGAAAAAAACAGTCTGCCGTCCCCTAGTGTTAACTTATTCTGACAGTTGTGAAGGAGCTGTGTTCTCTGAAAATAAATCATAGAAATTGAATGAATAGCTGGAGATCACACAAGGAAATAAACTGTCCAAATGGTGTGTTGTGGTTGAGCTGCCATTTTCTACGGTTTACAGATCATTGCAGGAATTATGCCTTAAGGGTGAAGGGACTGTGGTCACATATTCCCAGAACCATTGATTTGATTTATTCTCATCTATAAACCTTTTGAAACCCTGGTATTCAGTTTCTTATGTAAGCCGTTATAAATACTATTTGACACACCTGTAGTCTTTACTTTCACAATTCGCAATATTGTGTTAATGTTTTTTTTTTCTTCATGTATTTATTTTATTTAACCTTTATTTAACTAGGCAAGTCAGTTAAGAACAAATTCTTATTTACAATAACGACCTACCAAAAGGCAAAAGGCCTCCTGCGGGGACAGGAGATCTCCATTTACTCTTATCACAGGGCCGACATTTACCCAAAGAAAAAGAAGCCTTCAACCCTGATTGATTTTATTCAGTGGCATGCTTAGGTCTGGATTTGAGGGATTTTCCTCTCTTCGTTCCTTTGAGATATGTTCTGTAATTTCAGCAGCAGCTGTATAATAAGGCCCAGCCAGCAGAAGCCCTTTCTAATATATTTTCTCCTCGCTACCTGATGCCAAGCATTACATGGAGAGCATGGATGGAAGGATGCATAGAAGGTGTGCATATAGGATCTTGAGTTTCCTTGTTGTCATGTGTTTTTAATGCTTTTAGAAAAGGGCATTCCAGACTGGAAATGGGATGAGCCATACAGAGGTCTTATCCTAAATGGATTGGCTGTGTTCTGATAGAACATAATAGCGCAATAATCAGCAGCCTAGCTGCATGCTGTAGTGTGTTTGTTTGCTGTTGGGCCTCATGATACACTGCTGAATCCTTCCTTTCAACAGCTGTATGCGGAGGATAGCACGCAGTAGGTTACAATGTATAAATGCTGTTAAATAAGACACAGTAACCAATCAAAAGTTTCATACCAGCGGGTATGTGTTACCATATGCATGTGATGTATATATTTGTTTACTTTGGTTTCCCAACCACCCACCACCCATTCTCATGTCTTTAATGAGAAGGTATTTGCCTGGTGTTAGTTTGGCTTAAAGTAAATCTTCCAGCGTGCGGATCCACATTCATGCACACTGCCCACCACACAGCTCTTCTCTAGAGGGGATAAAACATGCAAGAACCAGTTAACGGTGGGAAAGGTGCACTCACCTCTCCTCTAATGAGGGAGGCCCAGTGCTCAGCCACATCCCGGGTGGGTACAGGCCTAGCTTTTCCACTACAGTGTCGTCCACAGTCTGGATATAAGCACTACATGTCTCACTGGCGTCCACAGCCATTCACAACCCTTACCCAATAGTCTACCCATTCTCCCTCTTCCATCTCTCTGTCTGTCACTAACACTCTGTCTCTCTCTCCATGGGATCATTGCTCTCCAAATGGATTGTAGAGTCAGCATTAACCTTTTAACACCCTATTAAAGTACAAATTGTTCAAAGAGAGAGGGAGCTAAAAAATGCATGTGCATAAAAGCTGACTGTCAATGGAATGTCAGTCTTTCCACAGCGTATCTTTGTTTTGGGAATCCCAGTGGGTCCAGGCTAGGTTGTTTTCATTTCATTATTCATTACATCACAGCTGGTATTCTTACCTTGGGAGTCTTAATAAAAGGATTAGCCCCTTTTTTCAATTTTTGCCTAAAATGACATACCCAAATCTAACTGCCTGTAGCTCAGGCCCTGAAGCAAGGATATGCATATTCTTGGTACCATTTGAAAGGAAACACTTTGAAGTTTATGTAAATGTAAAAGGAATGTAGTAGAATACAACACAATAGACCTGATAAAAGATAGTACAAAGATAAAACTAACCATTCTTTTGTATTTTTTGTACCATCATATTTGAAATGCAAGAGAAAGATTATAATGGATTATTCCAGCCCACGTGCAATTGAGATTTTGGCCACTAGATGGCATCAGTGTATGTGCAAAGTTTCAGACTGATCCAATGAACCATTGCATTTCTGTTCAAAGTTTTGTATCAAGACTGCCCAAATGTGCCTAATTGGTTGATTAATAACTGTTCATGTTCAAAATTGTGCACTCTGCTCAAACAATAGCATGATATTCTTTCACTGTAATAGCTACTGTAAATTGGACAGTGCAGTTAGATTAACAAGAATTTAAGCTTTCTGCCAATATCAGATATGTCTATGTCCTGGGAAATGTTCTTGTTACTTACAACCTCATGCTAATCGCATTAGCCTACGTTAGCTCAACCATCCAGTTGGGGTTTCCTTCCAGGGGGTAAAGGGTTATCTAAATCTTCAATATTTTTGCCATTCTCTGACCCACTCACAACCTCATAAACTTCTCTTCATCTTTGTAGAGCATGATGTCACTTCAGAGACACTCTGACAGGAAGAGCCAGACTCATCTGAGGGGGTGGAGAGGTAGTCACCGTGACTAAAGGGCCTGTTCCTATGGCCACCCCAAACCCAGGCCACATGCAGCCAAAGGTGGATTAGCCTCCCACAACTCCATTCCTCATAGACTTTGTTTTTCATATGTGAAGGATGAGCCTGACTCATCTGTGGAGATCTCCCTATGGCCACCCCAAACGCAGGTCACATCATGCCAAAGATGGAGAGCCTCTCCTCCACCTCTTCCCCGCGCCTCTCTCCAGTCCTCCAGGCCTGGCACATGTGTGACATATAATTGAATCATTATTAATTTGAGCAGATGTTGCTGTCCCAGGTTGGCAGTGGGCCAGTAGATTTCCACTAACACCAACCTTGATGCCAGTGTCCTGCGTCCATCCTACCTTGAAATGTCCGCTGACATTGAATGACATACGGTTAGTCATCAAATCAAATTTTATTCGCCCAATTGTCACGGTTGTTGTCGGTGAAGGAGGACCAAAACGCAGCAGGCATGCGGTTGTTCATTTTGAACATTTATTAAACTCCAAAATGAACATACAAAAATAACAAAAAAACGAAACCACGAACAACAAAACAGTCTGGCAAAGCCTAAGGCTCAACACAGAACAATCAGCCACAAATACCAAACACAAACACACCCTACTATATGGGACTCTCAATCAAAGGCAGATAGACAACACCTGCCTTCAACTGAGAGTCCCAACCCCAATTAACCAAACATAGACATACACTCACTAGACTCCACATAGAAATACCTAAACATAAACCAAAACCCGGAATTACTAAAGCAAACACCCTTTTAACAAAACACACCACCCTGAACCACATAAAACAAATACCCTCTGCCACGTCCTGACCAAACTACAAAACAATTAACCTTATACTGGCCAGGACGTGACACCAATATACAATTTACATCAGGTATAAACAGTGCAGCGAAATGCTTACTTGCAAGCTCCCTCAACAGTGCAGTACAATAACAATGATAATCAAGCTCCATCAACGGTGCAGTACAATAATAATCAAGCTCCATCAACGGTGCAGTACAATAATAATCAAGCTGTCACACCCTGATCTGTTTCACTTGTCCTTGTGCATGTCTCCACCCCCTCCAGGTGTCGCCCATCTTCCCCATTATCCCCTGTGTATTTATACCTGTGTTTTCTGTTTGTCTGGTGCCAGTTTGTGTCGTTTGTCAAGTCAACCAGCGTTTTTGTTCTCAGCTCCTGCTTTTCCCAGTCGCTGTCTTTCTCGCCGTCCTGGTTTTGACCGTTGCCTGTCAGTACAAATAGTCTCTAAGGTGCAGGTCTGAGCAGGTAGACAGCTAGGGTTAGCTGTTGCAACAGTCTGATGGCCTGTGTGTAGAAGCTGACTCGGAGCCTGTTGGTCCGACACCCGATGCGCCGATACCGTTTGCCAGATGGTAACAAAATGAACAGTCCGTGGCCCGGGTGACTGGAGTCCTTGATGATCTTCCAGGCATGGTGATCATAATAATATGAATGTATTAATCTTCTATAGTTTTTCATAAAAAAAGTATTCTTATTATATTATTATTATCATTGGTGATCAAAGCTTGTAGATTCATTTTTATAGAGATGTTTTTCTCTACCTACAGTACCACAAGAATGTCTATCATACGAACCAATATCTGTGGCCTCTGTGTAGCTCTCATTATTACTGTAGGTGTGTATACTGTAGGGAGAACTACTCCACTGTAATTTAGTTGTGCTAATGTGCAGAATAAGTGGTCATGCGTTGTCAGATTCCACTGAATCTGAACGTGAGTGTGAATGAATCTGTCTGTGCTTGGAGCATACTGAACATGCAGAGGCAATTAGTCATAATATTTAACACATTATCATTATCTTTCAGGGACGACAAGGGGTCCTCACCTCCTGTTGTTGAAACCACAAAGTCTGGTGACACTACGTATAATATCAGGGCTCCGTTAATCTCAGAGGATAGGAAGTCCCACTGTGCTCCTCTGAGAGAGGCCACCACCTCGGGACGCTTTGCATGCTACAGCTAAATGTCACCCGTCTCCGCTGTAGCAACAAGCCGCAACCACAATGAAGTCTTAATGTCAGATAGACAGCAGGATGCTCAAGGAGAGAAGATCAGTTTTCAATGCTTCTGAAAGGATAATAAGTATTGCAGCTCAAAACGGCAGAGGTGGCTTTTTGTTCTGATGAGACGGAGAGGAGAGCTTTCAAACTCACGGTGTAGGTGCTAATTAATCCCACTTTTTGGCAGTCTCCCGCAGCAATCCATTAGAGTTTAATTTCTAGAAGTCACTGTGCCTCGCCGTAGTACCTCCGATCGCGTCTCCATTGTTGGAGATGGTTTTGTAATAATGGGAGTGCGGATTGATCACACTCCAGGTCTGAATAGGGATAACATGTCGAGAAAGATAACAATCTAACCACCTCCTTCCTCCTCTTTGCAGCGATGTGGACCCCAGACAAAGGAGTCATGGAAAACCATAGTTTCAGTCGTGTGAGTGTGAATGAATGCTTGGAGCATACTGAACATGCAGAGGCAATTAGTCATAATATTTAACACATTATCATTATCTTTCAGGGACGACAAGGGGTCCTCACCTCCTGTTGTTGAAACCACAAAGTCTGGTGACATTACGTATAATATCAGGTCTCCGTTAATCTCAGAGGATAGGAAGTCCCACTGTGCTCCTCTGAGAGAGGCCACCACCTCGGGACGCTTTGCATGCTACAGCTAAAGTACCAGTCAAATTCAACTGGCTATCATGTCTGTGTTACTCATCAGTTTGATGTCAAACCGTCTAGTAACACTAACAGTAATACTGTAGGCCTATTGTCATATGTTCCATCACGCTACTGCACTTAGCAGCGAAGACAACACATAGAAATGCTCTGTTTTCCATTTGAGGTGAGAAACAGGGTTATCTAGGCTAGGCCTCTCCGATTCAGTCAGACTCCCCGTGGGGCCTGTGGAACACACCCTTGATAGGAGCAGCCTGGCGTAAATAAAAAATGAGGAACACAAACAGTCTGCTAATTTCCTCTGGTCTGCTCAGCTCTGCTTGCCTGCTAGGACTCTCATGACGGCTGACTAGCTGACTGTTGGGCCAGGAGCCTGGCTACAGGGGAGGCGGGGGAGTAGACGGATGCCCCTGCTGTGTCTCCTGCTGAGGAAAACATGCAGATTTATTTTTCTTAATGATGGCTAATCGTTTCCAGTAGATTACATTCTGGGGAATGACAAACACCCTCCTTTCCCCCTCCCGTCTCATGACCCCGTGGGATGATGCACGCTGGTTCCCTTCAGTTCAGCTGTCACTGCTATACTACCACTCAGGGTACTGATGGCTGCAGACTACGTCAGCTCATCGTAGGGGGGTTTTGCTGCTGTGCTTTTTCAGTCCCTAGCATAGACGACTAAATTAGTCACATTCTTCTCATGTTGTTACTGTATGTCAGCACAATATGGAGAAAATAATGGAAACGTATACCCCTTTGTATTGAAGTGTAAATATGTAATAGCACAACTTGGCCTATTTTAAGGGTTAAGATTGTCTTAATTTGCCATGATGGTGTGAATGAGGGTAAATGGGTTTGATACATTTACAGTATGATAACATACTGCACACGGTTATAAAGCTATAATCAAGGAACTCTTCTCTAAGTCTCCTCCACCCTGGTTCCTCATGAGTGGACAGTCTTTTTTTAATGCTTGTGTCAGTAGAAAGTTTGTGGCTTAGGTCTATTTTGTTGCATGGCCATGGGGTAACTCTGGAAAACCCACCCCGGGCTTAACACCTCAGGTCTCATTAATGCAAATCTGTCTCCAGCAGACAGGGAGGAAATTGGCTGCCTCCATCGCTGAGCTGGGGTAGAGGTAGGAGAAAGGTGGCGAAAGCACAGAGAGGTTAAATAGACTGGGACAAAGTTTGTGGAGAGCCAGCAGCATTTGGATTTGAGAGTACCCATTTTGTATCCATCAACTTGTAACACCTGGAATTTTCCAGCTTAAGAAAATTGAAGATGATAGTGGTGGGAGATGGATGAGGCTGGGTAGTTTTTATTCCACCATCTTGGTTTGTATAGCGGGCCACCCAAACACCACTAATAATAATGTGTCACTGCTCAATAGAGGCCTTGCCTGTCTCGGGCAGAAGTGTAGGAGAGAGGATAATCACTTTAACAATGGCAGGGATTTCTGCTCTGCCCACATTACTAATAATACATTGTTGTGTGTTACTCTTGTTGTCTTGCTTTATTTTCAGTATGAGGTTCTTGGATGTCCTCCTGTCAACGTTTCACAATCAGCTTGTGGATTTTACAACGAAGGGGATTTGGTGTGTAAACAGTCACGCATGCACGCACTCATATGTGTACTGTATATACTTATATATACAGTACCAGTCAAAAGTTTGGACACCTACTCATTCAAGGGTTTTTCTTTATTTTTACTATTTTCTACATTGTAGAATAATAGTGAAGACATCAAAACTATGAAATAACACATACAGAATTATGTAGTAACCAAAAACTGTTATATTTTATATTCTTCAAAGTAACCACCCTTTGCCTTGATGACAGCTTTGCACACTCTTGGCATTCTCTCAACCAGCTTCACCTGGAATGCTTTTCTAATGCTCTGTGTTCCAACTCATCCCAAACCATTTCAATTGGGTTGAGGTCAGGTGATTGTAGAGGCCAAGTCCTCTGATGCAGCGCTCCATCACTCTCTTTCTTGGTCAAATAGCCCTTACACAGCCTGGAAGTGTGTTGGGTCATTGTCCTGTTGAAAAACAAATGATAGTCCCACTAAGCGCAAACCAGATAGAATGGGGTATCGCTGCAGAATGCTGTGGTAGCCATGCTGGTTAAGCATGCCTTGAATTCTAAATAAATCATCGACAATGTCACCAGCAAAGCACACCCACATCATTACACCATCTCCTCAATTCTTCACGGTGGGAACCATACATGCGGAGATCATCTGTTCACCTACTCTACGTCTCAAAAACACATAGCGGTTGGAACCAAAAATCTCAAAGTTGGACTCATCAGACCGAAGGACAGATTTCCATCGATCTATTGTCCATTGCTCGTGTTTCTTGGCCCAAGCAAGTCTCTTCTTCTTATTGGTGTCCTTTAGTAGTGGTTTCTTTGCAGCAATTCGGCTATGAAGACCGGATTCACGCAGTCTCCTCTGAACAGTTGATGTTGAGATGTGTCTGTTTCTTGAACTCTGTGAAGCATTTATTTGGGCTGCAATTTCTGAGGCTGGTAACTCTAATGAACTTATCCTCTGCAGCAGAGGTAACTCTGGGTCTTCCTTTCCTGTGGCGGTCCTCATGAGAGCCAGTTTCATCATAGTGCTTCGTGGTTTTTGTGACTGCACTTGACATTTTCCAGATAGACTGACCTTCATGTCTTAAAGTAATGATTTACTGTCATTTCTCTTTGCTTATTTGAGCTGTTCTTGCCATAACATGGACTTGGTCTTTTACCAAATAGGGCTATCTTCTGTATACCACCCCTACCTTGTCACAACAAAACTGATTGGCTCAAACGCATTAAGAAGGAAAGAAATTCCACAAATGAACTTTTAACAAGACACACCTGTTAATTGAAATGCATTCCAGAGGACTACCTCATGAAGCTGGTTGAGAGAACGCCAGGAGTGTGCAAAGCTGTCATCGAGGCAAAGGGTGTCTACTTTGAAGATTCTCAAATATAAAATATGTTTTGATGTGTTTGTCACGTCCTGGCCAGTATAAGGGTTAATTGTTATTGTAGTTTGGTCAGGACGTGGCAGAGGGTATTTATTTTATGTGGTTCAGGGTGGTGTTTTTCTAGAAGGGCATTTGATTTAAGTATTCCGGGTTTTTTTTGGCACTGGTTGATTTTCATGTATTCTATGTTTAGTCTAGTGTGTCTGTTTCTATGTTTGGTTAATTGGGGTTGGGACTCTCAGTTGAAGGCAGATGTTGTCTATTTGCCTTTGATTGAGAGTCCCATATATTAGGGTGTGTTTATGTTTGTCATTTGTGGGAGATTGTTCCGTGTATAGCGTCAAGCCTTACAGGACTGTTTATTGTCGGTGTGTTTCTTTTTGTATACGTGTTAATTTTGGGTTTGCCTTCTTTCCTTATAATAAAGAAGATGAGTATACACATACCTGCGGCATTTTGGTCTCATCACTACGACAATCGTGACAGTGTTTAACACTTTTTTGGTTACTACATGATTTCATATGTGTTATTTCATAGTTTTGATGTCTTCACTATTATTCTACAATGTAGAAAATTGTCAAAAGAAAGAAAAATCCTTGAATGAGTAGGTGTGTCCATAACTTTGACTGGTACTGTATATGTACACATTGTAATACTGTCTTAGATTCACTTTGAAACACTGTAAACACAAAGGAGCCAAATATTCTAGAGATACAGATGCTTGGATTTGTCCAACTGAGTCATTGACACATCTTCGATAAGGATTATTTTCGTAGTATTTGTATCAATGTTGTTATGTAGGCCCAGAATCAGTACAGTGCATACCCAGCAATGGGAACTACTAATGCCTTCATGAAAGGCTTTAAACTTTATCATAAGAAGCAGCAAGGGTATATCAAGCAGAAATGAGTGCAGTGTCTCTGCACACTGCTTGACGGTGCAGCCTCATTCGATTGTGTCCCATAGTATCATCACACTGTAGTTCTGTTTACGTCTAAGAGTGCCTTTGGGTTATATTTCATGGGTTGGGTTTCAATGCTAATGGCTAATCTATATTGCTGTGTGAATATTTTGTTAGCAAACTGTTCTAAAAATGTCACCCTGCGTTAATAACATCTCCAAATGGTTATGTATATCATTAATATGTACTGATAATTAATGAAGTTAGACAGAGTGGGGTGGGCGGAAGATTAGAGTCGTGATGTGTTGTTCACGGTTACATCGCAATGTACATGTCTAACAAACACCAAACAATACATTAAAAAGTAGAAATGGAAGCTAAGCAATTTGGCACCATGCTAGATGAATATTTCCTAAACAAAATAAGCATTTCTGGACATCAACTGGTCTATTGAGTAACCAACTGTTTTTTTTTCATTATACAAATAAGAAAGACAAAAATATATATTTGAAGAAAATGTGATTTGATTTTCAAACAATACATGTTATTTTTACTGAAGCCAAAGCTACATTCACCACACATGAACATGTGTCATAATATTACTTCAGGCACTGAAGTGTGAGGGCATGGCATGCATGTATGCATTCATTATGTTTTAACACATGGATTAACTACATTCATTTCTCCGAAGACAGAGACAGACACTTTCTCTGTCGATGAGAGGCGACGGTGTAAAGTAGAGCAAAGCAGCCAAGGGTGTTTTGGGGTCTGGAGGAGTGGAGGCAATCCCTGTGTGTGTGTGTGTGTGTGTGTGTGTGTGTGTGTGTGTGTGTGTGTGTGTGTGTGTGTGTGTGTGTCTGTGTCTGTGTCTGTGTGTCTGTGTCTGTGTCTGTGTCTGTGTCTGTGTGTCTGTGTGTGCATTCGCGTGCGTGACTGCCTGCTTTTCTGCATGTGTGCGTGCGTGCCTGTGTGCGTGTGCTTTGCTCCCTGGCTACCGCTCCATTATCAGAGACACAGCAACACTGCAGGTTAACATTCAGTCCCATCTCCTGAAGCCACCATGTCAATATGGATTAGAGGAACTTCCATTGCCCAAGAGGGTAAAAATCCTCCCCCATCTTCAATTACAATAAGCAAACAGCTCGTGGGCACGAGGGAGGGCACAAGAGGGTAGAGAATGCACTTACTCACCAGCGCATCCCCGGTTGACTTGCAACCACACCAGATAGAGTAAACATTATTAGCTTAATAACATTTTCAATTAGCTGTAACCCTCATAGCCAGATGCTAATGGTACATGAACCCTGAAAATGAATTAGATTCTTTTTTTAGTAATTACAATATGGTTTAAAGGCCCTTGCAGGTCCAGACATGAATGATGGCTATCTGCATTTAGTCTAATTTCCCACAATTTCCATCAATGGCGATCATTGCATCAACTCAGTGCTCATAACTATATAAATGTTCTTTATATTTAGATTGATCAGTATGTGTCATGTAAGGTGGTGCAAGTGCTTGCTGTATCACAGCTTATACATAGCACCAATTGCCATTATTTTCCATCTAATGGCACTGTATCGGCACTCAGGTTTCTGACTGTTTTATTTCTCTGTCATTGGTGTTATGGACTATTACTTTTGTCATTTTGAAGGTTGGTGCCCCTCTGTGATTTTTATGCTACATTACAACAGTGATGGTTTTGAATCTGAGAGACTAAATCCCTGTGGTACTTGCTGTTTCCTATGTTATGAACGCGACAGCAGGAGCATCAGAAGGCTTTATGGTAGAAGAGGTATCATGGTGCTGCAGCTTCACTTTTCTATTCCCATCTGTTCTGAGCTGCTCGCCTGCCCTAGCAACCATCTCCCGTGTTTTCCAATATCTTCATTGTTCCTTTAGGTAAACTTTCAACGATCAACTCTTTATTTTCCTTGGTTGTTAAAGATTGAATGAGGAATATGGGTGTTGGAAAACATGCCCGTTACATTTGAATGTTATGCTTCCTGATAGTTACATTTCTTCTCAAACAAACACTCTATTCTACCTCACAACTCTTGTGTGTATAGTAAAGCGGGTAATACTCATGTAATACTACATTAGGCGTAGTCGGCAAGATTAGTTATTCTTTGTAACATAATCACCTCAGTGTCTGTCAACTGTCGGGTTGTCCGTCTGACTGCCTTTGCTCTGAGGGTGGTTGTGGGGGGCGTTCTTCACACCTATTGAGTGAGGCTAATGGAGCGGCCGTAGAACCGTGGGGATTTGAGATGAGAGACAACAGAGGGGGGCGTATCACAGTCATATCCCTCTGCCTTATGAAGGCCAAGTAGCTTTTTCACGAGAGGCCTGGGCCTGTATTCATAACGTGTCTCAGAGTAGGAATGCTGATCAGTTATGCCTTTTAGATAAGATCATATGGACATGGGGGACCTGATTCTAGATCAGCACTCTTAATCTTAGACGCTTTATAAATACGGGTCCTGGTCAGCAGCCCAGCCGTGCCTCAACTGCCCAGCAGCCCAGCACATCCAGCCACCCCTCAGTTAGCACAGAGTGGGATGGAAGTCACAGCTGGCTGCTGCTTACAGAGCAGAACAGACAGGGCAATACGACGGCCCATTCACTACCAGATGAGGCGGTGGAATACCAAAGTCATTTTGGCAGCTCATAACTTGTTTTCTGCCCCAATTGTACTCTCTGGGACTAAACTGAACACTATTTTAAAATGTACTTTATTTAAGCATGATGGCTTGGCAGTACAGAATCCTCAAAATGCTCCACTGAAGGTCATGCCAATAAGATAGTGGAGGTGTGGTACAATTCTCCAGGAACAGTGAAACTATTTTGTATTCTACCATCAAGGTTAAAGAATTGGACCTCTATTTTTGTTGTAAATTGCATGTTACAGAAAGGTCCAGACACTTTTTAGCGATTTCACTTGGTTTTGAGAAACTTACCTCACAAAAATACCAAAATAAGTCATTTTAGAAATGGCAAAGCTCTCATTATAGTGATGCAGGTCTTTAGCTGTTGTACACATGAAGTTTTGTTGTGTACCAACATCTAAAGTAGTAAACCAATCCTTTAATGCACAGTTAGAGAGGCCAACGATTCAAAGCCAAGTCATCTACGAATGTGCAGTAGGGAGGAGAAACTGTGTGTCAGCCGGGCTGGCTCCCCTGCCTCCTGGGACAAGCTTTTAAATGTGTTTTACTGGATAGTCATTAATATTTTACAGAGTGTAATAGGCCCTAAGCACTGGGACTGCGCTGGATCCATTATTACACCACACATTCTCATTAAAACTCTATCTGATTAGCTCTCATTGCAAGGGGAGGCCCGGGTCTAAGAAATGCTTTGGTAATAGTTTTGTTCTAATTAAAGTATTACATGTTGAGGGCTTTTCTGGAGTGGGGCTTACGGCTCCCGCCTCCCGCCTCTCGCTTCTGCTCCTAATCGCCTTTGTTTACCTGCCTCTAATGCTTCCCTTTCTCAATCAAACTGTGAGCGGATAAAAACCGACCCAACGTCGTCCCACAGGGCCAAAACAAATTCCATCAAAGCCAGACGGAATAATTATGCTGGCCCTTTATTATGCATACCATAATAGATAGGGAGGGAAGTGGATGCGTTTAAATCGCCTGAGCATCATGAAATGATACTGCTGCTAATACACAACATAACCCAGACGCTCTCTCTCTCTCTCTCTCTGCCGCTCTGAACAGTTGGTTATGGCCCATGTGCTGCTGGGTCAGATTGTTTTCCCCTCTCATCTCGCCCATCTCTAAGTACAGACAATCAAGCCAGGATGTTGTTATGTTGATGAGACAGAAAGCTGATACTTTAAGCTATTTCATATCGTAGACTGTTGAATGCATTGCCGCTGGATTGTTTTCCGATGCTATCTGAATTATATTTCCAGCTTTAAAATCCAATATATTTGAGTAACTATTCACCATCAATATCCAGTGTGATGGCGCC
Organism: Salmo trutta; assembly: GCF_901001165.1. Lineage (NCBI taxonomy): Eukaryota > Metazoa > Chordata > Actinopteri > Salmoniformes > Salmonidae > Salmo > Salmo trutta. Next base: position 13,260,750 of record NC_042986.1, on the reverse strand, counting down.
GGAGAGGATGGCTGCCGTTTTATTGGCTCTTAACCAACCGTGCTGTTTTGTTTGTTTTTTCACATTGGTTGTAACTTATTTTGTACATAATGTTGCTGCTACCGTCTCTTATGACCGAAAAGAGCTTCTGGACATCAGAACAGCGATTACTCACCTCGAATTGGACAAATCATTTTTCTTTAATAAGTCGGACGGGAAGGATACACTCCAAACACCCGAACAGGCCCTCATCCCTGTCATTCGCAGGAGAAAGAAATTGAGATTTCGCGGAAAGAGATTGGGGTGCCTTGTGAGGAACACGCAACGAGTGGCTAATCTGCCTTTGCCATCCGTACTGTTAGCCAACGTTCAATCGCTGGAAAATAAATGGGATGAACTGAAAGCACGTATATCCTACAAACAGGACATTAAAAACTGTGATATCTTATGTTTCACATAGTCGTGGCTGAATGACGACATTAATAACATACAGCTGGCGGGTTATACACTCTATCGGCAGGACGGAACAGCAGCCTCTGGTAAGACACGGGGTGGCGGCCTATGTATATTTGTAAACAACAGCTGGTGCACGATATCTAACGAAGTCTCGAGGTTTTGCCCGCCTGAGGTAGAGTATCTAATGATAAGCTGTAGACCACACTATCTTCCTAGAGAATTTTCATCTGTATTTTTCGTAGATGTCTACATAACACCACAGAATGATGCTGGCACTAAGACCGCACTCAAGTGAGCTGTATACCGCCATAAGCTGTATACCGCCACACTCATCCAGAGGCGGTGCTCCTAGTGGCCGGGGACATTAATGCAGGGAAACTTAAATCAGTTTTACCTAATTTCTATCAGCATGTTAAAAGTGCAGTCACTCATGACTGCACTGGCAGGCACAACTCCAACACCATCATGAAGTTTGCCGATGACACAACAGTGGTAGGCCTGATCACTGACAACAATGAGACAGCCTATAGGGAGGTCAGAGACCTGACCTTGAGGTGTAAGGACAACAACCTCTCCCTTAACGTGATCAAGACTAAGGAGATGATTGTGGACTACAGGAAAAGGAGGACCGAGCACGCTCCCATTATCATCGACGGGGCTGTAGTGGAGCAGGTTGAGAGCTTCAAGTTCCTTGGCATTCACATCAACAACAAACTAACATGGTCCAAGCACACCTTTTCCCCCTCAGGAGACTGAAAAGATTTGGCATGGGTCCTCAGATCCTGAAAAGATTTTACAGCTGCACCATCAAGAGCATCCTAACGGGTTGCATGACTGCCTGGTATGGCAACTGCAAGGCACTACAGAGGGTGGTGCATACGGCCCAGTACATTACCGGGCCAAGCTTCCTGCCATCCATGACCTCTATATCAGGTGGTGTCAGAAGAAGGCCCTAAAAATGGTCAAAGACTCCAGCCAGCTTAGTCATAGATTGTAGATTGTTCTCTCTGCAACTGCATGGCAAGCAGTACCGGACTGCCAAGTCTAGGTCCAAGAGGCTTCTAAACAGCTTTAACCCACAAACATGTACATGTTTCCTCATTTACCTCGACACCGGTGCCCCCGCACATTGACTCTGTACCGGTACCCCCTGTTTATAGCCTCGCTATTGTTATTTTACTGCTGCTCTTTAATTATTTGGTACTTTTTTCTCATACTTTTTTTAGGTGTTTTCTTAAAACTGCATTGTTGGTTAAGGGCTTGTAAGTAAGCATTTCACTGTAAGGTCTACACCTGTTGTATTGTGTGACAAATAACATTGGATTGGATTTGATTTGATTATTAAAGCCTTTGTTATTGTTGGTTTTACCCACCTTTTCAGCGGTGAATGCAGAATGGTCCAGGTGCTCCAACACACAACAAAGCTAAACGGTCGGAGGACATGATGCGTGGGATGGCTGTTGACTCTCCAGGCTGTACTCTAGAACCCAAGCTGTGCTCTGAGCTGCAGGGCCAATCAGTCCATATGTGAGAAAGAGAGAAATCCCCATTACCGCCGGCTATCCCTCAGTGCTGAAAGAGCCACATCATCACGCTGCTCTGCTTCCTGGTTAATGTTATTGGCAGGTGGTGCGTGAAGCCAGTTGTCCTCAGTGGGACCCTAAGGGAAGGCCTGGCCAACTAAACTGATGGCCAAGGGACCTTGTCACTTTATTTTTCAACCACAAACAATGTGGTGGTGATCAATTGGACAAGAGACAACAGTGGCTCACAGAAACGCCTCTGAAACGCTCACTGCAATAAATATTGGAGGTGTGTATATAGAGGATGGATTTGGATGTTAAATCACCTACGTACTGACAGAATGGGTGTGATATAAACACACACACACACACACGCACGCGTGCACACATGCGCACACACACATGAACCCTTACCTCACCCTTCTACAACTGTCTGCTCTGTTCTGTTCTATTTTTCCCTCTTCTTTTGCTGCTTTGTCCCTCCATAGTGCAGTTCCTGCTGCCACTCTTTCACAGAGAACACACATGACTAACAATGTGGCTCATGTTGAAAGGACAGTCAGCTTTACTGGTCAGGCATTGAAAGATGTGCTTTGAATTTGGTACTATTCATCAATCTGTTATTACGCATTCATAGCATGTCATGGTTTGTATGATTGGAATTAGAAGGAGGAATTTTAAAGAGATCTTTATTACATGACTGGCATCTGACTTTTTGAATGGTTTATGCTCCAGCTATCTGTATCCCCTCATCTATAAGCCCACAATAGTGATCAGTTCATCAACCACCCTTATTGATAACTGATCATTTTCGGACTAATATGGCTAATACAGGTATACTTTATACAGACATTTCTGACCACCTTCCAATTTTCCACTTCTCTCTGGGAGCTGTAAATGAACAGATTGGAATGATTAGTAGCGTTAAAGGTAGAATATTTAACAAAACTAAATAGTGACCACTTTAAGATGTTGTTTGATGATCTTTTATGGGAAAATGTTTTATAATCTGGCCTTTGCTTACATCTTTCAGTTCTGTATTTCGCCACTGTTCTTCCGTGGTTAAATGATGCAAGAGAGCAGCAGAAGAGTTCTGGAGACATTGGTTTACAACCGGTCTCAAAGAATCCTCAGTTAAAAAAAACAAGTTGTATTAAAAGTTTATCAACAATCGCTCTCCCCTGAATTCTTCAAATGACCAAAAGTTTAAGAACAAATTTACTCACCTACTTCGCATATCTCCCAAAAATATATTTTACTAATACATTCCAAGAATCCTGAAATAATATAAAGTCAAGTTGGAAAATCATCAATCAACTGTTGATTAAGAAAAAGGCATCTACAGATACTCCATCTCAATGTGTTGTTGGAAATAAGACCTATAGTGATCCTGATGTCATTAAATGTGAATTTAATAAAATAAATTGTGAATGTGGGTTCCTCTCTGTCCAAGAAAATAGAGAAAAAGAATGGGAATCCCTTGGATTACATCAAGGGACATTTCCCTTCTCTGCTTCAGTTTGATCCCGCTGATGTAATGGAGGTGATGGAGGTAATTGGTCACTTAAAGATATCAGCAGCAGGTCACGATAAGATTGATGTCACTTTGGTGAAATCAGTGTATTCCTCGATTACTGAGCCTCTAATGTATATCTTCACCAAATCTATGCAAACTGGTATTGTTCCTAAAGATTTATCTAAAGCGTTTGACACGGATGATCATGAAATATTACTTTCTAAATTGCATGATTACAGTTTTCATTATTAAACATACTCTATATACTGAACAAAAATATAAACGCAAAATGCAACAATTACAAAGATTATACTGAGTTACAGTTCATATGAGGAAATAAGTCAATTGAAATAAATGAATTAGGCCCTAATCTCTGGATTTCACATGGGAATACAGATATGCATCTGTTGGTCACAGATACCTTTTAAAAAGGGGGCCTCACAATGGGTCTCAGGATCTCATCACTGTATTTCTGTGCATTCAAACTGCCATTGATAAAATGCAATTGTGTTCGTTGTCCGTAGCTTATGCCTGCCAATACCATAACCCCACAGCCACCATGGGGCACTCTGTTCACACCATTAACATCAGCAAACTGCTCACCCACACGACGCCATACACGTTGTCTGCGGTTGTGAGGCCGGTTGGATGTACTTCCAAATTCTCTAAAACGACGTTGGAGGCAGCTCATGTTAGAGAAATGAACATTCCAATTGCACGCTACTTCAAATCTGAGACATCTGTGGCATTGTGTTGTGGGACAAAACTGCACAATTTAGAGTGGTATTTTATTGTCCCCAGCACAATGTGCACCTGTGTAATGATAATGCTGTTTGATCATGCTTGATATGCCACACCTGTCAGGTGGATGGATTATCTTGGCAAATGAGAAATGCTCGCTAACAGGGATGTAAACAAATTTGTGCACAGAATTTGAGAGAAATAAATAATGTTTATGATAGAGAACAATTGTTTCTTGCAAACGGATGTACATCTACCAGGGTCAAGATATCCTGTGGCGTGCCACAGGGCTGGATAATTGGATCTTTGTTATGCCTAATCTATATCAATGACCTTGCTGCTGGGTCTTCTACCATACTTCCTATTCTCTTTGCTGAGGATACAGTACTAACTAGATTTTATCACACAATCGTTTTGATTCACTAATTAATGAAGCCAACTCAGGCATGGCCACATTTTCTGAATGGTTCCAGATAAACAAATGATCTTTAAATGTGAAAAAAATCCAACTTCATTGTATTCACTAATAAGAATAAGAAATATTGTAAAAAAAAAGAAAAAGAGACAGAATCTCAATTGGTGGGAATGAACTCCACTAGATTCCTAGGAGTTCTAACTGATGAAAAGTTATCGTGGAAAGATTGTTTTCAATTTGTCTGCAGCAAAGTGATGAAATCTGTTGGTATCATCAGAAAGATGAGTGGTTTGGTTCATCAGGCTTGCTTCCTAACTCTATACTATAGCTTCATTTACCCATATGTCATTTATCTCACTGTGTGCCTCTTACCTAAACAAATTACTCATCATACAAAATACATTTGCAAGACTAGCCACCTCCTCTAATTACCTGGCTCCATCTGCACCTTTGCTTTAAGAAACTCAATATCTTGTTTATTTACGACATTTATGTATGCCAATTATGCACTTTCATGTACAAATACTCATACTGTACCCCCCAGACAGTTTACCTAAACCCTTCAATGGATTCTTCCAGGTTAATTCTGAAATCCATCTATATAACACAAGACACTGCAATAGCCTTCACCCTCCGCTCTGCCTCACCTCACATAGTTAATTCTCTATCAGATACAGAGGTACCATACTCTGGAATTCTTGTCTTCACATTGCCAAAACATCATCATCCCCCAATAACTTCAAGTGAAGACTGGGTGTCAGCCTGATGAACCAAACTACTCAGTAATCTCTTCCATATAGCCTAACTCTCACACACTCACATCCACACATGCATACACACATTTAAACAAAACATGCATATATATTTTTGTTGTGATTACTAATCAATGCATTTATACATTTATAATTAGTAGGTTTTGTTATCTGTTTTTACAAACCTTTTTTTTGTATTTATGTATTGTATATTGTTTTTTTGTGGTGGGGGTTCATATACTGCAAACCCCTGGACTTCCAACCACATACCCCAAACCCCTGGACTTCCAACCACATACCCCAAACCCCTGGACTTCCAACCACATACCCCAAACCCCTGGACTTCCAACCACATACCCCAAACCCCTGGACTTCCAACCACGTACCCCAAACCCCTGGACTTCCAACCACATACCCCAAACCCCTGGACTTCCAACCACATACCCCAAACCCCTGGACTTCCAACCACATACCCCAAACCCCTGGACTTCCAACCACATACCCCAAACCCCTGGACTTCCAACCACATACCCCAAACCCCTGGACTTCCAACCACATACCCCAAACCCCTGGACTTCCAACCACATACCCCAAACCCCTGGACTTCCAACCACATACCCCAAACCCCTGGACTTCCAACCACATACCCCAAACCCCTGGACTTCCAACCACATACCCCAAACCCCTGGACTTCCAACCACGTACCCCAAACCCCTGGACTTCCAACCACGTACCCCAAACCCCTGGACTTCCAACCACATACCCCAAACCCCTGGACTTCCAACCACGTACCCCAAACCCCTGGACTTCCAACCACATACCCCAAACCCCTGGACTTCCAACCACATACCCCAAACCCCTGGACTTCCAACCACATACCCCAAACCCCTGGACTTCCAACCACATACCCCAAACCCCTGGACTTCCAACCACATACCCCAAACCCCTGGACTTCCAACCACATACCCCAAACCCCTGGACTTCCAACCACATACCCCAAACCCCTGGACTTCCAACCACATACCCCAAACCCCTGGACTTCCAACCACATACCCCAAACCCCTGGACTTCCAACCACATACCCCAAACCCCTGGACTTCCAACCACATACCCCAAACCCCTGGACTTCCAACCACATACCCCAAACCCCTGCACTTCCAACCACATACCCCAAACCCCTGGACTTCCAACCACATACCCCAAACCCCTGGACTTCCAACCACATACCCCAAACCCCTGGACTTCCAACCACATACCCCAAACCCCTGGACTTCCAACCACGTATTGTTTTCTATCACTCGTTTTCTTTGGTGCAAATAAATGTAACTTCAAATTAAACTTACATGGTTTCCGTAATGAAAAAATGAATTCATAAAAAATGTAATAAAATGTCAATTTTCAGTTATGTATCACAAATGCCTGATATCCATCATGGTACTCTTCCACTTGCTAAATGTTTAAGTCCCTAATCTAGACAGCCAGACAACTCGTTCCCTTCCCAGGTAAATGTTATGGCATGACAGCAAGATATGATAAATGATGTGAGATGAACTCATATTTAGAAAATTGTCAATAACTAAATTCAATTGACTATTGCAATATTATGCAATTTTGTACACAATGTATCCATCTAACATACATTTCGGAAAATGTATGCAGTAATGGTCAGTACAGCAAGCTGTTATCGTCGTGGTGTTATTGTCCTAAAACAAAATGACTGTGGTTGGACAATTTACATTTATTTTCCAATATAGATTTTTTTTCTAAAGCATATTCAACAACACAGGTAACTGCCAAAATATGGAAACACTTGAGTAAATGACAGATACATACGGTACACTGGGTATACAAAACATTAGGAACACCTGCTCTTTCCATGACACAGACTGACCAGGTGAATCCAGGTGGAAGCTATGCTCCCTTGTTAATGTCTCTTGTAAAATCCACTTCAATCAGTGTAGATGAAGGGGTGCAGGTTTTTGTGCCATTTGGTAGGTGAATGGGCAACACAAAAGATTTAAGTGCCTTTGAACGGGGTATGGTAGTAGATGCCAAGCTCACCAGTTTGTGTCAAGAACTGCAACGCTGCTGGGTTTATCACGCTCAACAGTTTCCTGTTTGTATCTAGAATGGGCCACCACCCAATGGAAATCCAGTCAACTTGGAGTCAACATGGGCCAGCATCCCTGGGGCGGCAGGGTAGCCTAGTGGTTAGAGTGTTGGGGTAGTAACCGAAAGGTTGCAAGTTCAAATCCCTGAGCTAACAAGTTACAAATCTGTTATTCTACCCCTGAACAAAGCAGTTAACCCACTGGTCCTGGGCTGTCATTGTAAATAAGAATTTGTTCTTAACTGACTGGCCAAGGTAAATAAAATAAAATGTCCACCCCTTGTAGACTCCATGCCCCAATGAATTGAGGTTGTTCCTGTTTGGGAAACTCAGTGTATACTGAAATGTGTGGTTCCTGAGCAATTCAAATCCCATGCTTAGGGTGATGTATAAAAACACCCAGTTGCCCATTATTTTGGCTACCATGTCTAGAAGAAGAGATCTCAGTGAGTTTAAAAGAGGTCTCAATGGAGCGTAGGGGATTTGAAGTGTGTGTGTGTGTGTGTGTGTGTGTGTGTGTCTCAGTCACCAGAGCTCAACCCAATTGAACACTTATGGGAGATTCTGAGACAGCGTTTTCCACCACCATCAGCAAAACACCAAATTATGGAGTTTCTGGTGGAAGAATAGTGTTGCATCCCTCCAATAGCACCAGACACTTGTAGAATCTATGCCGAGGTGCATTGAGGTGGCCCAATGCCTATTAAGACACTCTATGTTGGTGTTTCCTTCATTTTGGTAGTTAGCTGGTCCTAACACCTATTATTACTCTACAGCTTGTACCTGAGCCAATTCCCTTTATTATAGTGAGGAGAAGCTGTCCTTTTGCTTTGCCATTATTTACCTCCATTTTATGATTTGGATGAAGGTTATATAGAGTTCACCACATCCACTACTGCCGGTCAGAGACAGCATACTGTACACCCATCACCACTCATCTCACAAATGTCAGACTATCCAACTGTCGACTTAAAATAAAAAATGCCAGGCAAGAGATTGTCTCCTTCTCTCTCTCTCTCTCTCTCTCTCTCTCTCTCTCTCTCTCTCTCTCTCTCTCTCTCTCTCTCTCTCTCTCTCTCTCTCTCTCTCTCTCTCTCTCTCTCTCTCTCTCCAGTGACAGACAGCCCATATGTTTGCTCCCAGGTCCCCCTCCAGAGGCCCCCACACCTGTCAATATATCTTTGACTCTCACCAGTAGGAACTGAGAGAAGTAGGAGAGGGGAACATTTCACCACAACCAGATGATGGGCTTTGACGTTGGCTCAGACTCAAATCCAACGGCTCAAGATGTGCAGTGAGCTCATTACTGTGGAGTTACGATATATAAACACACATGCAGCTGTTTATTTGGTCACTCACTCCTCTTCTTTCTTTCTCTTTCTTTCTTTCTTTCTTTCTTTCTTTCTTTCTTTCTTTCTTTCTTTCTTTCTTTCTTTCTTTCTTTCTTTCTTTCTTTCTTTCTCTCTCTCTCTCTCTCTCTCTCTCTCTCTCTCTTTCTCTCTCCCACTCTATTTCGCTCTCTCTCTCTCTCTCTCTCTCTCCTGGCAGAGTTTCACCTGAGCAGACTGTCTTTCCTGTCCTAAGCACTGACACATGGCCACTGACAGACAGACAGATGGGGTGCAGGTTGCCCCCTTGGTCTCCGTCTGATGATGCAGACGAGGATGGGTGATTGGTCATCCCCAGAACCTGCTTTATATTTACTCAGTGATTTACTCTGTGTGGATAGATCCTGTTTATTCTTTCAGGACATGTCTCCTAATGGTGTGCACTTATTTTGGTATACTGTACGCACTTGCATTATCATCTGTGTAATACTTGATAGAGTATAACTCACGACATCTCCAAATGTATCTGAAATACAGTACACCGAGGCACGGTTTGAGCCATTTTGCAATGCAGTGTATACATTTATCCCTCTTATAAAATATGTACTAAAATTATTGTTTCTTTGCCTTGCTACATAGCTGGGGGTTGCTGTTGCCAATCACAGACACTAGAAAAAATGAATTTGAACTCAAAGCAGATATACAATTCTAAACATGCTGTTTTGCATATCTGAATGGCAGCATGGCATGGTACAGAGAAGGAGGGTTGTCTGGATGTCTGTCTCTCTGGCTGCAGCCACCCTTGGTCAGGCAGGGCCAAGGCCAGGCAGAGTGAGTGAGAAACTGTTCCACAGATCTCTGCATTAAACTAATGTGCTGGGATCAGGGGCCAGCGCCTCTCAAGCTGTCTCTTTGGCCTGCGGCTAATGTGAGTGGGCACTGACTGTGTGCTACTGGCCGGGCTGCTGGGGCGATGGCACAGATATGGAACACCTGCTTAAGCTCTGTTCCAGGGACCATAAATGCATCCGTTTCCCTCCACACCAAATAGCGTCTCCTCCTCCGGTTGTGATTAGTGGAGCCAACAATGGAATGGGGTGATGAGATGAACGTCCCCCTCCTCTGTAAAGCCAGAAGGGCTGCAGTTGAACACTGGTGATCGGGGGCAGCGGTAGGATCTCACAATGGGTAATGTCATGAGATTTTTAGCAAACACATGGTGCTGTGCTGCTAGTGAAACATAGCCTACACCTGTTAATACTTAGCACTGAGTCTTGCTGCTTTACACAACCTATGAAAATGACTTCAAATTGACCATTGGGCACTTGTAAAATCATTGCTTTTGTAAACAGAAGTATTAAACTTCAAAACATGAAATCTCCTGTTGTGTATATTGTGGGCCTAGCTGTCTCTTTCAGTAGACAAAAAGAGAGTGTAGCATTTTGGTATGGCTAGATGGAATGGAAAACCCAGCTCTTTAGTGATTTTATTACCCTTTCTAAGAATCATTACTTTCTGCATAGAGTTTGTTTGAGCTTTAATGATGACTGATAGTAGTGGTGAAGGGTTAAAGGGTTAAATGCATGGGGAACAACCATGAAATGTAAGCGTTCTCCATGCCATACACACTTTGATATTTCATCATGAAGAGGTACATGCTGTGAGGGAAATCTTAAGTCTTAATAATTTGATATGAAAGGAGCTTTATTTCTATTCCCAGTGATGAATTGTTTCTGACATGTTCACTGGTGAAATGCTTCAGAAGTTTCCTTCCTGACAGAACTCTGGAGTGAGCAATTTTTTTCTTCTTCTTCCTCAAAGTGGGTTTTCTTAACTCTTTGAGTTATCTCTGTGTTTCTTTAATTTCGTCTCTGATCCGTCTCTCTACCACCGCAGCGCCTCACGGGGCATCTTAGAGATGGACATGAAAGAAGAGGAAAGGATTTGTTGTCACATCGTCACCGTCACCATCACCTTTGATCCCCGAGACGTCCCCCCCCCCCAAAAAAAATGTAAAGAAAATGATACTTGAATCCTTCGGAGACCTCAGGGAGCCGTTGTTTCTTTATTTAATATTATATGATGGGGAGTTTATTTTCCTTATCAGTTCTAAGGCATCAGTTTGTTCTGTGTGGGTGATTATGATGAGTTTATTACTTGAAAATAGTATGTTTCCTTCAGCTGAATGAGGGTGGAGTGAGTCAGAGAGACTCTCTCCAGAGACAGCTAGCTGTTGTCACCGTACTGATAGAAGTACTCTAGACGTACGCACACGCGCACACACATCCTTCAAACAGACCACCAGGACCAAATCTAAGCAGTGACTCATAAGACACTTCTATTCTCTCCTTGTCTGGCATTAGCAATTACCGCTGCAGTCGAAAGGGCAGGAGATGTTTTTAAAACGCTGGCCAATTCTTTCACGTCGCTGTTCCACTGAAATGTCCTTCTAATATTTTGAAAGTATCAAAGTAGGCTTTTCGAAAAGGGATGAGTTTTAGAACGCCGTTGACATTGTGACATTTTGTCACCAAAGTTGGTTTAGTGTCAAATGGCTTTCTGTTCTTTTCTGTCTTATATCTCTTCTAATCCACAGTGTTTGATAATGGGAATTCACTTGGTGAGAACAGAAGCTGCTGCTATTCTCATTTAGATCAGTTGTTCACTCTACACACATTAGTCACCGCTAGTTGTGTATCTTCTTGTGCAAGATATGTATCCAAGCCAATTGCCACAATTATTGTGTGTGTGCAGAGTACACTCGCACGTGTGTGTGTAAGTGTGTGTGCGTGTGTACAAGTGTTAGCGTGATGTAGAGATGTGAAGTGGAGGTCCACGTGTCTGCATGTTTGTTCAATATCTCAACGCTTCTGTTCGCACTATGACACGTTGAATTCACACTAAATCCAGACGCAACATAATCAGCAATACATTTGATAGATTACATCTACATTTCTTCGCTCTACGACAAGAGGTAATCACACAGCTTGGAGAAGACAATACTATCTCGGACATGGCAGAAAAGGAATTACTGTATCTCCAAGATGTTTAATTTACTTTATGGTAGTTAATTAATTCTGGTTAAGTCAAATATGTACAGTAAGCACATTAACTACACATATTAATTAGCTGACGGCAAAGAAATGAACGATGGCAATCCTGATTTAAGTGAAAAATAAGTAGAGTTTTAGATTGTTTCATTAAGTTAAAAGCCTCCATCTAAGAGCCACTTCCAATGTGAGAGAATTTTTTATACAAATGTTGCTTAATTTATTCCTAGACTTAATTCCTCCCACCCAACCCCATCAAACTTTTTATCATTTTTAAATATATTTGAAAAAACTTCCCTCACTGGTGTCATTAAAACAGTTTTATCCTTATGCATTTTGTCACTACTAAGACATGGGCTTTAGGCTATTTCAGCTGGGGAATAAATTCTGCCCTCTCTACATTGTGTGGAATGGTGTAGGCCAGTAATGTGGGCCTAATTCTCTTCACCCCTCAGCAGTTTGGGCCCTGCCTCATCCATCTCACTTAGAGAGAGCAGCACAGCCAACCAGATCAGTGCTAAGTAGAGACATCAGCTTTATTATGCCACAGAAGACAAGCAGGCTAAATTATTTATGTTATTTAGCCATGGGTATTAGAAATAATAGCTACAGAATAGCATTATTAGTGTTGTTAGAACCCAATTTGCCCGTTGGTTTCTCAATGTAACCTCAAGGTACTGTGGTTCCATAATTCCATGGTACTGTGCTTCCATAATTCCAAGGTACTGTGTTTCCTTAATTCCAAGGTACAGTGTTTCCATAATTCCAAGGTACTGTGGTTCCTTAATTCCAAAGTACTGTATTTCCATAATTCCAAGGTACTGTGTTTCCTTAATTCCAAAGTACTGTGTTTCCATAATTCCAAGGTACTGTGGTTCCTTAATTCCAAAGTACTGTGTTTCCATAATTCCAAGGTACTGTGTTTCCTTAATTCCAAAGTACTGTGTTTCCATAATTCCAAGGCACAGTGGGTCCTTAATTCTAAATTCAATTTCCAGTCTAAAAACAACTAATTTAAGTATTCTGATTTCAAGCTCTATGTGAAGGAGACAAGAAGGAAAATAAAGAAATAGACAACAGACTGTGAAGGTCAGAACGGTGTTATTCAAATTCTTTAATGTTTTGTTTTGTGGAGCTCCTCTGGACCGTAGTGCTAACGCCATTTCTAAATGTCATCTTATGGACATTCAACATTCTTTCCCCCCTAAACTCAAACAAATGTAGCCTACCTACTTTCATCCATTTCTAAAAGCATTATGTGGAATAACAAATACACACTGTCAGTTGTATTGTATATCAAACCCAGTCCTTATTAATACTGAAAGACCACAGGGATAAAGGCCGGATGGATCACATGGATTTAATTTGGAGGCCTATGTCTTGAAAGTGTCACGACGTGGCCCTTTTTTGGTATATATGGTATATATTGTGGCTCACTCTCTCTCCCACATCAGGTTTTACAATGGTCATAAATACCTGGTAGAAACTGCCATGCAGTATTGAGGGAGAGAGTCTATGGAGATCAAAGAGCTTCTCTTGCCAAAACTTCTAATCCCCAAAATGGGAAAATTAAACAATATTTCTATTTTTGAGAATGCGGGAATGGTCCGTGGACACTTAAGGGACAATCATGTCGAGTTTGTTTCATTTGGTGATCTCATGAAGGACAGGAAACACTCATTACTGTGTCTTTGGTTGTGTACACTTCGTAATTATGGGGTTTACATCTAAATATTGTGAAACGTATGTGATTAACCTCCCTGGGCAAGGTGGGACATTTGCGTCCCACCTACATAACAGCCAGTGGAATCGCGTGGCGCGAAAAACAAATACCTCAAAAATGCTATAACTTCAATTTCTCAAACATATGACTATTTTACACCATTTTAAAGACAAGACTCTCGTTAATCTAACCACATTGTCCGATTTCAAAAAGGCTTTACAGCGAAAGCAAAACATTAGATTATGTCAGGAGAGTACCCTGCCAAAAATAATCACACAGCCATTTTCAAAGCAAGCATATATGTCACAAAAACCAAAACCACAGCTGAATGCAGCACTAACCTTTGATGATCTTCATCAGATGACACTCCTAGGACATAATGTTATTCAATACATGCATGTTTTGTTCAATCAAGTTCATATTTATATCATAAACCAGCTTTTTACATTAGCATGTGATGTTCAGAACTAGCATACCCACCGCAAACTTCCGGTGAATTTACTAAATTACTCACGATTAACGTTCACAAAATACATAACAATTACTTTAAGAATTATAGATACAGAACTCCTTTATGCAATCGCGGTGTCAGATTTTAAAATAGCTTTTCGGCAAAAGCACATTTTGCAATATTCTGAGTACATAGCCCGGCCATCACGGCTAACTAATTTGACACCCACCAAGTTTGGCCCTCACCAAACTCAGATTTACTATAAAAAAAATTGGATTACCTTTGCTGTTCTTCATCAGAATGCACTCCCAGGACTTCTACTTCAACAACAAATGTTGTTTTGGTTCCAAATAATCCATAGTTATATTCAAATAGCTCCGTTTTGTTCGTGCGTTCAGGTCAGTATCCGAAGGGTGACGCGCGAGTGCATTTCGTGACAAAAATGTTCTAAATATTCCATTACCGTACTTCGAAGCATGTCAAACGCTGTTTAAAATCAATTTTTATGCTATTTTTCTCGTAAAATAGCGATAATATTCCAACCGGGCGACGTTGTATACATTCAAAGGCTGAAAGAAAAAAATGGAGAATTCACATGAACGCGCATCTCCAGTGTCACTGTTCTCAGCCTGACCACTCACAAAATCTCCTGCTGTTTTTCACCCAGAGACAGGAGAGACGTCATTCCACTTTCTGGCGCCTTCTGAGAGCCAATGGAAGCCTTAGAAAATGTCACGTTACAGCAGAGATGCTGTATTTTCAATAGAGATGCCACAGAAGGAGAACAAATTGTCAGACAGGGCACTTCCTGTATGGAATCTTCTCAGGTTTTGGCCTGCCATATGAGTTCTGTTATACTCTAGACACCATTCAAACAGTTTTAGAAACTTTATAGTGTTTCCTATCCAAATATAGTAATTACATGCATATTCTCGTTTCTGGACAAGAGTAGTAACCAGTTTAAATTGGGTACGTTTTTTATCCGGCCGTGCAAATACTGCCCCCTAGCCCCAACAGGTTAAACATTAAACTATTTGTGAAAAATGTGATGTTAACCTTTGAAATTAGAAAATGGGGGTTTTCATATACAGTTAAAAAAATCAGTGGCCACGCCCACGTGAGCATTGACATTACGTCGGCGTCATGGACCGCCCTTTTCTCAGAAGTGTGTAAAACCCACTCCTGATGAAATTTAGATTAGACAAGAAAGGATGGAGCTGACGCTACATGTTGAAATGGTTAAGAACTATGACTCTACAGGCCCAGGAGACCAGACAGCGTGTAGTGTTAGCTACACGGCTGGAAATGGTTAAACTCTGAGACTAAGTCTAGTACGAGAATACCGACAACCGCGGAAGCATCTATTCTATGCAACGAGCATCTGCACGCCTGATGTATCCATTACAACAGACACTATCCAAAGCCGCTGAGAAAGTGACAACTACGAAAGACATTGTGACTTCTGGGGAAGTTAACCAGAGACTCTCTGATAAACTGACTCTCCAGCAGATGGACCGGCGATTCCAACAGAGAAGATAACAACGACATATGGGTGTAAATATATACATTGAAATTATATTCGAATGAGCGGCCATTCATGTGCAAAGGATTAGCATTTCAATTAATATAATTATCAACTGTGTGTAGTAAATACATTTTGTCTTTCCTGCTCTTTATCTGTCCCCACCCCTTTCCATTGTCTACCAAGCCGTCGTACCGGTGTAGCCCACTAGGGACTTATCAATGCATTGTGTTAGTAACCAATAACTATATTGTTTGTTTATGTATTTCTGTGATTTGATTAGTTAGTTAGTAAATAAATAATTAAGCCAATTTGTATATTGCTGATTCATTATAGAGGCTAGGGTTCGTGCAGATATCCAAGGGTTTGCAATGTTCAGTAATGAGAACTGATGAGGTACAATTCATTAATAAGCTATGATATGAAGATAGAAATGAAAGATATGAAAATATCTGAAGAGTCGATTCGGGAAATACAGACTCTATAAACATTTTAACGTGGTGCCCCGACTTCCTAGTTAATTAAAGTGTACATGATTAGTTTAATCACGTAATAATAATTACACATAGAGAATTGATTTGATAAAATAACAGTCTTCACATTTAATGATAGTCCAGACACAACAACAGCTTGGCACTGTGTTTTTATATGAATCAATTTTATGGTGATCACTGTAAGAAACAGATTATTAAGGCTATGAATGTAATTACCACAAAAGCCTGCCGGGATATGGATTTGCTCCAAGCCAAAACGAATACAAGATGGATCATGGCTTTCTGATACATACATTCCCTTTAGTAATGTGAATGAAACGTATGTGACATACTATACCTATACATCCAATGAAACATCACTGGATGTCTACTCTATAGCTAGTCTTTACCCCTAATGTGTAGTTTTGCACAGAAAGCACATCTCTAACATGTTGTCCAAATCCAAATAATTATAGCTACATTTGTGCAGTTTTATTAAGAAATGCTTCTATGCTAAAGCGTTTTAATAATTTTCATATCTTGGATAATCATTTTCTGAATGCTTTGAGCCATCTGAGTGTTCAGATGAATGGCCCACCTTTATCAGGACTTCTGAATGAATTAACTGATTCTATCTGATTAGCAGATGATTCCATGCTGGGAATGGAATTTCAGTGTTCTATGGTTCTATAGCTCCAGATTCAAGGGATTGGCTGGATCATTATCCTCTGCTCTGCTCTGGTCTGGTATCCATCTCGACTGGCTTTTGTCTTCTAGTGGGCCACTCCTCCTCTTCCCCGGCGCAACGCAGATAACAGGAACCAACCATTGTTTCAATAGTGCAGCCAGAACAATGGGGAGCCAAGGTGCATCATTTGTTTGACAGATCAATGATGGATAGCAGATCTGATGGGAGCCGGTGCCCTTTTCCTGAGCCTGACACCCACCTGCACCCCGCCATTATGATACTGCATTTACACTCCCCTGTCACGGCAGCACCACTGTTAGCCAATACAGTGCCTTCAGTAAGTATTCACACACCTTGACTTTTACCACATTTTGTTGTGTTACAGCCTGAATTTAAAATTGATTGTTGTGTCACTGGCCTACACACAATTACCCATAATGTCAAAGTGGAATTTTGTTTTTAGAAATGTTTACAAATTAATATAAAATGTAAAACAAAATGTCCTGAGTCAGTAAGTAATCAACCCCTTTGTTATGGCAAGCCTAAATAAGTTCAGGAGTAAAAATGTGCTTAACAAGTCACATAATAAGTTGCATGGACTCACTCTGTGTGCGATATTAGTGTTTAACATGAATGACTACCTCTTCTCTGTACCCCACACATACAATTATCTGTAAAGTCCCTCTGTCGAGATGTGAATTTCAAACACAGATCCATCACAAAGACCAGGGAGGTTTTCCAATGCCTCGAAAAGAAGGGCACTTATTAGTCGATGGGTAAAAAACAAAAAAAGCAGACATTGAATGTCCCTTTGAGCATGGTGAAGTTATTAATTACACTTTGGATGGTGTATCAATACACCCAGTCACTACAAAGATACAGGCATCCTTCCTAACTCAGTTGCTGGAGAGGAAGAAAATCGCTCAGAGATTTCACCATAAGGCCAATGCTGACTTTAAAACAGTACCAGAGTTGAATGGCTGTGATAGGAGAAAACTATTGAAGGTACACCACAATAATAACCTAATTGACAGAGTGAAAAGAAGGAAGCCTGTACAGAATAAAAATATTCCAAAACATGCATCTTGTTTCCAATAAGGCACTAAAGTAAAACTGCTAAAGAAATTGGTAAAGAAATGTACTTTATGTCCTGAATACAAAGTATTGTGTTTGGGACAAATCCAACACAACTCTACATATTTTCAAACATGGTGGTGGCTGCATAATGTTATGGGTATGCTTGTCATCGGCAATGTAATGGGTATGATAGGGATTTTTTTTTTTAGATCTAAGCAGAGGCAAAATCCTAGAGAAAAACCTGGTTCACTCTGCTTTCCAGCAGACACTGGGAGACAAATTCACCATTCAGCAGCACAATAACCTATACCCCAAGGGCAAATAAACACTGGAGTTGCTTACCAAGACAACAGTAAATGTTCCTGAGTGGCCAAGTTACAGTTTTGACTTAAATCTCTTGACTTAAATCGGTTTAAAAATCTATGGCAAGACTTGAAAATGGCTGTCTAGCAATGATCAACAACCAACTTGACAGAGTTTGAATAATATTTTACAATCCAGGTGTGCAAAGCTCTTAGAGATTTACCCAGAAAGACTCATAGCTGTAGTCACTGCCAAGGTGATTCTAACATGTATTGAATCAGGGGTGCGAATACTTACGTAAATGAGACATTTCTGTATTCAGTTTTCATTAAATTTGCTGACATTTCTAGTAACATGTTTTCACCTGTCATTATGGAAGATTGTGTGTACTGTAGATGGGTGAGAGAAAAATCGATGTAATCCATTTTCAACTCAGGCTGTAACAACAAAATGTGGAATAAGTCAAGACGTATCAATACTTTCTGAAGGCACTGTACATGCTAAGAGTTTTATTCATTCTACAGAAAGTGTCTCTCCCTCCCCTCCCCTCCCCTCCCCTCCTCTCGCAGCGTGGACCAGCTGTAATTGGGTTGGTTTACACCTCCTTAAGAGCAAATCGAAGCGGGCTAGACATGCAGCCATGCAGAAGGCAGCACCAGGGATAAAAACACAGCCATCCACTGAGGTTCTGGGATATGTTTTGAAATGCATAGTGTGCACTGCTTTTTTATGGGGGTTGAGGAGTGTGTGGTAGAGGGGGTAGTTGTATTTGAACAGCATTGTGGATCATGTCACATAAAGCCGGTGTTCAGTCAGATTAAATGTGAACAACACATGCTTTACCAGGACGTCCCCAGACAGAAGGTGATAAGTAAGCAAACGCTTTCACACCGCACGAGGCAGTATTTCCATGGACCCGTGTGTTTACTGCGAACAGCTGGGGAGAGGAGAGAAGAGCTCAGCTTATCCAAAAAAAAACAGTTATTTGATGATGCGGAGTACCCTTGACAGATACAGCACTGCGTCTGGCTAGATGTATTTCCAGCCAATGTTACAGTAAATTCCATCAGCATTACATTGACTGAAACCACGGCACTAATGGAATGATTTAAAGAAGACCAGAATATCAAAACATTATCACAGAGGACAAACAATACTCAACTTCAATTTACTTTTTTAATGGGATTCGTTATTTAATTTAAGAGGGAGAAAATTTGCCATGAGCAACACTCTTGTGGATAAAACACCATGGCAGAGACATATAACAAGAACAATTTCTCTCTCTCTCTCCTTTCACTCGCTCTCCCCTTAGCCAGGAGGAAATGGAAAGGCAACGTGTGACTGCAGAGCAACATCCCTGTGACCGACCGACGTCCCCAGTGCTGTGAAATAAATGTATTTTGAGAAATAACAGGGACAGATCAGAGCCGTAACCAGGGTTTGAGTATTTGTGAGGTCCGGAAGGGGAGTGGGGGTTCTATACAATTAAAAACGTTAAAATGCTATTTAGAGAACAGAAAAAACAAGCAAAAAAGACCCCATCCATTATCACCTTGGCTGCTGCAGGTTGATTCATCTCAGTCGATCTACAAACACATAGCCTATTAGCTATACAATTGTAACGTTATACCCCTGACGGGGGGTTCACACTGGCACGTAGCTGCAGCGACTCCTAAGGAATTGCATATCACTGCAAATGATCAACTCTTCACATACATATCTCTTTTTTCAAATTACATAGCGTTCACATTTGTATTCCTAGGCTTTGCTAATCAAGCTGCGCACAAACAGACATCAATGAAGCACAGAGATTATTGTATTATCACATTCACATGAATTATTAGAATAGTACTTACAATTCTGTATTAATATCAGTGACGTAGTAGTAAAAAAATGGTGTGTCGTGGATAAGACGAACAACTACCGATATAAATGGAAATGTATGACATTTTTAGAACTGTATTGTATGCAAGTTGATTGCATTTTAATGTAGACCTATAGGAAAAATTTTCATATTGAAACATATCATATTTTTTGCAAGTTCATAAACTTGTTTGATAAGATTAGTACAGATATTCTGAGGGGACCACACATGTGGCCCCGGCCCTAGGTTTAGGAACCACTGTACTAACCTCTCTCTCTGCTTGCTTCCTCTATCTCTCTCTGTCTCCTCTGCTTCCTCCTGCATGCATTGCAGACTGCCTCAGCCTCACCACTGAGCGCTACTCTCTAGAAAGCATATAAAGTTGCGTATTTTCTGCTTCCGCTGAGGTAGGCTCCATTTAACGTTAGCTTCTTACTTCCTCCTTCTAGCTGGCAAAGTAATACTAGCCAGAACCCTTCAACGTTACTGCAATAGGAGTCTCGGTTTTTGTTTGTTTGGGGGATGTCTGTAGACACCCAGCAGGAGTCGAGGGATGGTTTTAAAATCACCTTTTGTCTGGCATCTCGCAAACACACTCTCAGCAGCGCCTCTAGTTTTGCCTACTTCTCTAGTGAGTCGACTCCGAGCTGGGGCAGTTCGTTTCACGTCTCAGGTCCTTGGCCTGTGCCGCGAGAGGGCGGAGTTGGCTCATTTGAGAGAGTGGTGGATGTGCCGCTAAAAAAGGCAAATCCAGGGCACGCAGGCAAACGTAACGAACAACCAATGTTCATGGTTCCACTAATTCGCAAAAAGAAGCAGGCGTGATTAGAACTCCGTCAGATCAAGAATATAAGCATTCTGAGCTTTGATCAACACTAGGAGAATTATTCAGATGTTGACCCATAAATTATTTTCTTTATTGTAAACAAAATATATATTTGTATTTTTTTCAAATTAGAAACGTCACGTGCAATACCTCATATGTAGTTACGGCCATGGGACAGATGTGTGTAATTTCCCAGAGTCCTCAGTCCTGGGAACACAGATCAGAGGGTAGAAAGAGAAATAGCTATTTTGCCACCCAATGCTCTGCTTTCACTGCCTTGTTGTGCTGCCTCTCTCTCTCCCCTCCCAGCATGATTAATGCCAGGTGAAGAGCCCTCTGCTCTTTCCGATAGATTTATGGACTTCACAGTACAATAACTTAGTGTTTCTTTGTACATTAATCTTCCCTACATTGATATTTGTCATTTATAGGGCTCAGAGCCTGGCCTTTTCCTGCCCCTGCAAGCCCCCTCTGCTTCTTGATTTGATTGGTACTCAGTCCCTCAGGTTAACCATTGGGGGCTTGGGCAGAACGAGCCTGCTGTCTTTCCTCGCAGGTATGAATGAGTGAACGCCAAGAAAAAAGAATGCAAGAGACACAAAAGGAGGGAGATCGTTGGAAGAAGGAATATGATTAGGGTTCTGGTCTATTGGTAGGACTACTCCGTACAGCTGAATGACTGCATTCTGAACTATGGCTCATTGTGGCTGACTCATGGTTAGATCTATGAGTTTAGACGCTTAACGTGAGTATAATCATGGTCCAGTATTTAACTCTACTGAAATTGGAACTAGACACTTGGATGTAATATTTCGATATGTTTTGTTAACACACACAAATACAGTATACGCCGCCCATCCAGAAGGCGAGGTCAGTACAGGTGCATCAAAGCTGGGACCGAGAGACTGAAAAACAGCTTCTATCTCAAGGCCATCAGACTGTTAAACAGCCATCACTAACATTGAGTGGCTGCTGCCAACATACTGACTCAAATCTCTAGCCACTTTAATAATTAAAAATTGGATGTAATAAATGTATCACTAGCCACTTTAAACAATGCCACTTTATATAATGTTTACATACCCTACATCACTCATCTCATATGTATATACTGTACTCTATACCATCTACTGCATCTTGCCTATGCCGTTCGGCCATTGCTCATCCATATATTTGTATGTACATATTCTTATTCATTCCTTTACACTTGTGTGTATAAGGTAGTTGTTGTGAAATTGTTAGATTACTTGTTAGATATTACTGCATGGTCGGAACTAGAAGCACAAGCATTTCGCTACACTCGCATTAACATCTGCTAACCTTGTGTAAGTGACAAATAAAATTTGATTTGATTTATAATATGAATGAATGACTTACCCATACCAATAAAGCTATACAGGCATATAACAAGATTATCTTTCTTTGACATGAATAACAACATTTGCCTTTTCTCTTGAAAATGTTGTGATATCGAATTGGTAGTTACAGTCTTGTCCCATTGCTGCAACTCCCCTATGGACTGGGGGGAGGTGAAGTTCGAGAACCATGCGTCCTTCGAAACACAACCCTGCCTAGCTGCACTGCTTCTTGACACACTGATCACTTAACCCGGAAGCCAGCCGCACCAATGTGTCAGAGGAAACACCATCCAGCTGGCAACCATAGTCAGCTTGCAGGCAGGCAGGCACCCGACTCGCCACAAGGAGTCACTAGAGCACGATGGGACAAGGAAATCCCGACTGGCCAAACCCTCCCCTAACTCGGACGACACTGGGCCAATTGTGCGCCGCCTTAAGAGTCTCCCAGTCACAGCTGGCTGTGACATGACCTGGGATCAAACCCGGGTCTGTAGTGATGTCTCAAGTGCTGTGATGCAGTGCCTTAGACCGCTGTGCCACTCGGAAGGCCCTTATTCTGACTTTCAACAGGGGAAATGTACATCCAAGTTGAAATGGGTTTTAGAACATCTACTACTAAGCAATATTAGAGAAAATAAGAGTTATGAATCTGAAAAACAAAACATGATCTGTTAACAAAGTTCAGCTGGGATAGAAGTATACTTTCAAAAACAGAATATATGCTGAGCATTCTGGTAAACAGAAAGTAGATAGAACATTCTCAAGATGGCTCTGCTCTCTTATATGAACATAAAGGACAATTCTTACTAATTACATTTTGAAATTCCTCCAAACTGTTGAAATGCACTTGTATTTACTGTGTGGAAAATGAATCCTGATATTATATCTTCCTGTAATCAGTGTGTATCTAAAAACACAGAGGCCCTGTGCTCTAACACGACCCACCCCTGGGGAACGACGTGTCCGTTGGTGATGGAAAGATGAAATCATCTGGCTTTTAAAGGCTCAGCGGAGGGAGCTGCCCTCATCCACCGTCCCCCCTGTCCCGTATCCTGGATTCTCTGCTCCAGAATGTTCCCCTAATGGCCCTCGCTTCACATCAGGAGATCCCCTGTTCCCTGTCTACTGTTCCCGGACGGTCGATGTTGCAAACTATTTCTCAAATGGTGCTCCCTGCTCCTCACATCAGTCCTAACTCCACCAGGAGCTCTCCATCTGGATGAGTGAGTGTGCTGGGGTCCCAGGCAGACACCGTGAAATGGGCCCGGCCGCGGTTCAGAGCACAGGCCCGCCCTGACCCCAAGCCGCCCACCTCATGCAGCCCGCCAGCCCACAGACCTGGCCCATTTGCCAAGGCCCATTAGTGTGTTCATGTTTTACTGGCGCCACAGCCCTGCCATTCATCCTGCCGTGGCGTGTCATTTGACCACACGCACACACACACACACATACACACACACACACACACACACACACTCTCTCAGACACTCACACAGATTCATCCAGCCATGCCGTTAGGTCTGGCCAAACCGCTATACAGTGTTAAAGTCAATCTGCTCTCCTAGCTCACTAGCTCTAATGGCCCCAAGGCTTCCCTGCCCTGGTTGGTAATTGGAGGAGTCCAGCTGGAACGTCTAGGATTGATTGTTTTGATTAGATATGGCATCTCCGTGGATCAAATGGTATGGAGTATTGATTTGTTTTGTCTGCGACATCAATCATAACAACAGCAGCCAGATATTGCAACCTTAAGCCACATCTCCAGCAGGTGTAAGGTCGTATGAACAGGATCTAGGTACATTTGAATATTTTACTGCTTCTCAAACTCTGTATTCTACACACTCGGATGGAAATGTAATTTGTTACATTAAGTACTATTCATGTACACCTTTTCACAGTGGAATGAGGATGATCGCTATAGGCCATGCAGCTCTTATGTGTGCTGGTTAGCCAGTGTAGCTCAGGTGTAGGCCTACAGCCAGTGTGTGTCAGTGTATCATGATATAAAGGCCACTAGGGCTGTCATGTCAGTGATTTATTACCCAGTAAGGAGCCCTGTAGCATGGCCATGCCAATGTCCCCAGTCCCCTGGTACCTGGTGCTCCTCTAGTCACGGCGTGTGACCACATCACTCCTACAATCAGCAGGGACGATATTGCTCCGCTCTGCTTCACTGCAGCCGATTGACACCTGAATCTATTTGTTGACATGCAGAAGGTTTTATGGGAGCCTTGCAGGTCAAGTGTCGTAGCGAAGAGGTTAATGTGAAAATAGATTAACCCTGGAAGGGATTGTTTCACACACACAGTTGTCCTAACACTGTGTTAGCAACCCAGAACACCATACCATATTGCTGGCCTGCCTATATAGGTCAGGTGCGCTGTATTTAGGCTATGGTGTACTTTGTAGGCCTACAGTAATATAAGGGGAAAAGTCTCAATCAAATGAGGGGCTTGTGTCCATATCTTTGAAAA
Organism: Salmo trutta; assembly: GCF_901001165.1. Classification (NCBI taxonomy): domain Eukaryota; kingdom Metazoa; phylum Chordata; class Actinopteri; order Salmoniformes; family Salmonidae; genus Salmo; species Salmo trutta. The sequence goes on along the minus strand of NC_042986.1, from coordinate 13,236,121 downwards.
GTATACGTGGCCATGTGATTTCTATCATCAGACTGACTGATGGCGTGTGATTCAGCTGCTCTCTGTCTGTCTGTCGGCTATACAATTTCCTCAACTCCCTCCTCAAGTGTGTCTGTGTCTAGAAATAGAAGCAGGAAAAGGACTGGAGCACAAATTGGACAGAGGACTAATCAGTGCAGTAGCAGCTCCACTCCGCCTTCGTCCGCTCTTCACTCAGTGTTCCATGAAAAGGGGCATGCATGGCGTGAACTGGGCTGGATGTGTCATCTGTCTGTGCCTCTGCATTGCATCCTCGCCTTCCCCCAGCGTGCCTCCTCGCCTTCCCCCCAGCCTGCCTCCTCACCTTCCCCCAGCGTGCCTCTTCGCCTTGCCCCCAGGGTGTCTCTTCGCCTTCCCCCCAGCCTGCCTCCTCACCTTCCTCCCAGGGTGCCTCCTTGCCTTGCCCCCAGCGTGCCTCCTCGCCTTCCCCCAGGGTGCCTCCTCGCCTTCCTCCCAGCATGCCTCCTCGCCTTCCCCCCAGGGTGCCTCCTCGCCTTCCCCCCAGGGTCTCTCCTCGCCTTCCTCCCAGCATGCCTCCTCGCCTTCCCCCCAGGGTGCCTCCTCGCCTTCCCCCCAGGGTGCCTCCTCGACTTCCCCCCAGGGTGCCTCCTCGCCTTCCCCCCAGGGTGCCTCCTCGCCTTCCCCCCAGGGTGCCTCCTCGACTTCCCCCCAGGGTGCCTCCTCGCCTTCCCCCCAGGGTGTCTCCTCGCCTTCCCCCCAGGGTGCATCCTCGCCTTCCCCCCAGGGCGCCTCCTCGCCTTCCCCCCAGCATGCCTCCTCGCCTTCCCCCCAGGGTGTCTCCTCGCCTTCCCCCCAGCCTACCTCCTTGCCTTGCCCCCAGGGTGCCTCCTCGCCTTCCCCCCAGGGTGTCTCCTCACCTTCCCCCAGGGTGCCTACTCGCCTTCCCCCCAGGGTGCCTCCTCACCTTCCCCCGTAGCCTACGTACAAGAGGGATGCTAAGTGTTGCCTGTGTCTCTCCCTATGCTATGCCTCCTCTCCTCTTCCTCACCTCATTCTCATCCTCTTCTCCTCTTCCTCGCCTCCCTGTCTAACTCCCTCTGTACATACAAAGAGGGATGCTAATATGAGTCAGTGCTCAAAAATAGCTCAGCCCATCTCCTCTTGCCCAAGATGGCATGCCATGCTTAGCGCCGGGCAAAGGCACAGCAGCAGTATTGATTAAAACAGTCATTTGCTAAAGAAAAACAGTATCGACCTTGTCCTCCTCCCCCAGTCAGAACATAAACAGGAGGGAAACAAAGCTGAGGTAAATCTACTGCAGTTACGCTGCAGAGTGCTTTTATCCCCAATTTACATTATTACTATATATCATAATAATATGAAAATATATCGTATATCATCATATTACTTCATCATTATTGCTCTGTAGGTAAAATGAGAAAGTTCTAATGCAGGATGTGTTGAGATAACCATTAGTAGCCATGTTGCTTCCAAGGCGGCAGTCAGTTCTATTCAGGCAGTGTGTGGACACTAATGCCTCATAATCAGGCTTCAGGGGCTTAAGCCAATTGCAATTGGCGGAAAGTTCAAGAATGATTGATTGCTCTGCCGACGAGCCCTGGGTTTGGCTAAACTTCAATTCCTCTCAGTCAAACCTAAACTCCTGTGATGTATTTAATCTCACTGTGGCTTGTTGCTATTTCAAAGAGTTTCAGTATCACAGTATTTTCCCAAGGAGTCAAATGTCATAGAAGAGTCACTTACTCAAAGGTCACATGACATCACATCAAATGGTCAGGTGTGTTAACACCAGCTTGCTCTCCTCCTTACTCTCGCATAGAAATGTGTATTTTTGTTTGGTATGAAAAACCGATACACAAATCCCACACGAGAACTAGCAAACATTTGCACACATTGGGTGTTGTTTGTTTACCTGTTCCAACTACGAAAACGTCGGTAAATAGTGGAAACGTTGTGCTTTTTTAAAAAATGACTTGCGCATTAATTCATGTCTGCTCATGATCGATAAAGACCCCCACTTGATTACCTCAGAAGTGGCAGAAAAATATCAGATCCTGTAATCCCATAACATTGCCGTTTTCTCAAAGGATCTGGATAGAATGTGTCCGATTAGCGGCGGTCAATATTCCTAGAGAGAACGCTCATTAGGAAAGTTGACGGGGTTTGGGAAGGGAGACAGAGTGATGTCCCTGGGGAAATTTGAATAGCAAACTACATGGCAACCTAAACTATTGGAGGCAAATAGAACACAATGCAAAATGCTTTGGTTGTTCAAAAAGTGTGCTGATAGTCTCCCCTGCGTTTATTAGTTTGAAAGTGTGTATAAAGCTGTTCTCAGAGCATATACAGTACCTTTGAAACATTCTCTAATAGTAAAAGCATTGATCCTGTCAGAAGTCTAACAGTATTTTCTAGAGATCCAGTTGTTAGTGTTCTTTCTCAAACTGCCAGGTTTGTTTTTGCTCGCCAGTGCTGAGTGGCTGGAAATAGAAAAAAAACCCTGTAAAATCAATGGTTGATTGGCCCTTTGGTCCTGGAACTGTGATTTAAAGCATATGTTGCCTAATGAGGCTAACGAGTGTCTGTTATTGGGCACTAAGCTGGCCTGGCCCCCTCAGCATGGCCTTGTTAATGTCACTGTCACTAAGTCCATCCCCTGGCAGGCCCCATGATCAAGGGCCTGGAGTGAGGGAGGCGAGGGAGGAAAGGGAGGGAGGGGGGGGGGGGGGAGGGAGGGAGGAGAGGGGAAAAAGGTCCCTCACCCTCATCACACATAGCAGGAGAGGGAGGGGAGGGAATGAACTAGGGAGCGAGGGAGGAGAGGGAGGGGAGGGAATGAACTAGGGAGCGAGGGAGGTACCGTCGTCAGTCACACACTCCCTCCAGAACGTTCCAATATTCCACATTCTACCCAGAACTTAATTGGTCTCTGAATTATTAACCTCAATAGAGGGTTGGAGGACACAGGGCCGTTTGACCTCGCTGATACATCTGGGGGCACACAGTCCTTCAGCTCAGTGCTGCTCACAGTGTAGACATGCATACATATTTAACCATCTGTAAGAGAGGATGAGGAACACATTTAGATTTCCTCCACTTATCACACGCATTGACCTTTAGTGTTTTTGGGAACTCCACACATTTTCACAAACTCTAGTATTCAGGCCAGTAACTTGTGTAACGAGTGGATAGACATAATTAGTAGTTACATTTCAAGCATTAGTGCCTGTAGGTCTGTGTGATTCCGTTAAGTACAACGCATTTGCTCAGAAGTGCTGAGAACAAAATGCATGCCATCGTGTCAGTTTTTTCTCTGTCTGTGTTTCAGATTAATTGCCATTCTAGGCATTGCCCTTCACCACAGTGAACAAATGTGATTTATTCATTGATTCCGCAGTAGATGTTTACACATCACAACAGCATAAACATTTCCCAGAGAACATGCTTTTATATTACATAATTCAATAGCTTATACATTAATAATGAATACATTCCACTGTCTTGGTAAATATAACAATGTAAATGTCATGCTCCCTGTTTTGCTGAATGACTTATTGGACAGCACGTCTTCTCTGTAACAGCTATAACAGACAGTCAAGACTTGACATCATATTGAAGCGTCCTTGGGTTTTTTGAAAGGCGCTTTAAATGAAATGTATTATTATTATTTTGAGGATATAGGTTTGCAGTAAAATACATGGTTTGAATGCAGAATGTGATTATATTGACTGAAATAAGATGTGAACTTTCTCTTTATATCCCAGGGTGGACTTAGCCCAGAAATTATCCTGTAACCTTTAAGAAGAGTTGAGGATCATACAGAAGAAGTGTTCTTTCTCCAGACACACACACACATACACACACACACACACACACACACACACACACACACACACACACACACACACACACACACACACATTCCCTTGGCTGCAGCAGAGGCTACACACACACACACACACACACGCACGCACGCACGCACGCACGCACACACACACACACGGCATTTCTCCTGTCTTGGCTGGACCAGGGCCAGTTAGGAGTGTGTCATCTTACAAATGGGGTGGGCTCAGTGATAAATGTCCTGACGTCCTCAGATGGGGAGATGGACACCCTGACAGTGGCGTACCGGGACAGGACAGAGCTATTCATAGACACAGTCAGACAGACGCATAGCAGTGGAAAAACACACTTTACTTCCCCAATTTTCTCACGTCAAACTCAGACCTGTTTGTGGTGTTCTCTGAACCTAAAGCCACCATTATAGCCTTGACTGGGTGATTTGGCTACGGTATATGAATAAGAGGTTATCTATTGACAGATATCTGACAGGATTCCCATTGACAATTACCTTCAACGTTGTGCATCGATACACTATAACGATAACAATATAGCCTGCCAATGTTAGGTATAGCATGCCAATCAATAGCCTTGTGCATGGACAGAAAGGAGCCGCTACCTCTCGTCCTCAGTGTTTTTGTTCTGTCATCTGCTCAGGGCGACTCAATCCCAGCGCAGTCAAGAGTGATGAAGATGCTAGACTGAGCTTCTTTTTTCTTTTTTTTACTGTGTTAATTACCAGAGAGAAGAGAAGCAATTCTGCTAGGCTTGATTTTACTGTTGCTAGCCGGATGATAAAGGCCACATGAGTGATGCTCTCCTTCATGTTCTTGTTTGCTTCTGAATTAGCTGATTAGTCTTTCCCAAATGGCTGCTACCATTCCAACGCTCTGAGAGATTGTCTCTCTCTCAATTGAAAGGTGAAGTGCCTGCTCTAACAGTGAACAGCCAGCATCCACTCGTTGTAAAGCATCCTCTTAATACATCTGTAATTCAAGTGGACACTCCTTTAGAAGAGAGTCAGTATTTGAGAACCTTCCATTAATCTGATCCTTCATATTTGCACGGCAGTGTCTCTCCACTGAGGCTCTGTTGAAGTATGTCTTAGCATTGCTTCAACATTTCTAGGGCCCAGAATATAATGGCTGTCATGTCCTGACCAGTAAAAGGGGTTATTTGTCATTGTAGTTTGGTCAGGGCGTGGCAGGGGGTGTTTATTTTGTGTGTTTCGGTGTTTTTGGTTTAGGTTCTATGTTTTCTATTTCTATGTTTAAATCTAGTTTTCTATTTCTATGTTGGGTTTTTGGTAGGACCTTCAATTAGAGGCAGCTGGTTGTCGTTGCCTCTAATTGGAGGCCATATTTAGTTGAGGTTTGTTTCATTTGTGTTTTGTGGGTGGTTATTTTCTGTATAGACTGTGTGCCTTATGGAACTGTTTTTCGTCGTTTGTTTATTTTGTTTAAGTGTTTCCTTTAAATAAATTAAGAAGATGAGCACTTTACCCGCTGCGCCTTGGTCCAATCCTTACGACGCCTATGACAATGGCCAGCAGAATGTGTGTTTGTGCGTAGCTTTATGAGCTTTGTGCTTAGCACAGACACTTGTTTCGTTTGGGCTATTGTTTCAGCAGGCAGTGGTGTGAAATGTACCATATGATGAATATTGTGCATTACAGCTGCTGACTCTGCATAGGTCAGCTGTCTGTATTCAGCCGCCATAGTGGAATATGTACTGTAGCTCCCCAGTGTCTCCTTCACAACTGTAGCCCAGTAGTCACACCAGAGCCCCTCATTCCCCTGGTCCATATAACTCCCCCTTCTGCTGCTGCTGACAACTTTGTCATTAAGAATGTCATTTTCTCTTCCTGGAAGCTATATAAAATCTTTATTACAACCATAAACTATTCTAGGCTTTCCTGTCTATCTAAAGCTTAGCTCCCAGACCCCAATCCTCCTCTTTACGTATGCAGAGAGAGAGAGAGAGAGAGAGAGAGAGAGAGAGAGGGGTACTACTTCTGTTCCTGAAAGGGAGCGTGGTTATAAAGCTGGAAAGAGATCCTATCCAGGGTCTTCCAGGTGCTCTAAACCCAGTTATATTTCTCTTTCTCGCTCTTCTCGTCTTAGATTGAACATGGCTGGATGGGAATATTTAATTTAGTCCCTCTTCCGACATGCACTTTCTCTTGGCCTAATTGATACCATATCATACATCCACCTTCCACTTGTCTTACAAAATAATACAAATGTATTGTCACATACACCGGATAGGTGCAGTGAAATGTGTTGTTTTACAGGGTCAGCCATAATGGTACTGCGCCCCTGGAGTAAATTAGGATTAAGTGCCTTGCTCAAGGACACATTGACCCATTTTTTTGCCTTGTCAGCTCGGGTATTCGAACCAGTAACCTTTTGGTTACTAGCCAAAAGCTCTAAACGCAAGGCTACCTGCCACCCTACCTGCTAGACCACCTGCCACTTAAACTTACTCCAGATGAGACTGAAACTTTTCCCCATGCAAGGTCATTTCAGTTCACTGCTCTATGGGTACAGAGTGCATGTGGAATTATTTCAACCAAAATACTTCTCATGTAATGGATGCAATTCTGTCGTACATTTAAACCTGCTTCCTTTTCCCCCTGAGGGACGGAACATGCTCCAGATATGGATTTACAAGTCATGCTCATTATACTTCTGTAATTATTCGTCGATGCCTTGACAGGATGTCAAATATTAGCTACACTGAATTCTCCATCCGTAATACAATGGAATAATGCATGTCAAAATGTGCAGCCACTCAGTGCAGATGATTGTGCTGATGAAGCTGGTCATTGTGGCAGCATTTCTCCACCGTATGGCCGCCTTCCAAATAGCTCCCTATAGAGTGCACTACTTTTGACCAGAGCCCAGGTCAAAAGTAGTGCACTCTATAGAGAATAGGGTTCCATTTGAGACACAGCCTATGTCTCTCACTGCAGTGACTCCAGGCATAATTTCACCTCATAGTGACACAGTTGTCTCCTCCAATCCTGTCTCAGAGTATTAGTCATTAAGGCTAGCTGCTCAGTTTGACATTCCTCATCATATCAGGGCCTTAATCACAGCAGATCTCCACCATGTACATATGACCATATCATTATCACAGCCCTCTGTCTCCACCATCCCTCCATACATCCCTCCATCCCCCACTCCCCCTCCGTTGTTCTCACAGATGTGGTCCAGCCTTTTATACATTCATTAAGGACTGATACCACGAGTCCCCATACATACAGTGACAAATGACATCACTTTACGTTGATTCATCCATCAACAGATAATTGCTTTACATTATTTCATTATTTCACTTCGAATGCAAAATATTTCTTCCTCCAGGGGGGTTACGTTTAAATAACGTTGATTGAGTGTGATATTAGGGTTCAACCTTGCACAAAATGAAAAATAAATCTCACCATTCATCCAGCTATCCACCAACCCCCAAGCCTACCCACACAGTGGAAGGTAGGTTGGAAACGGTGGTGATGCTGTTGGTGTGATTTTTCTTCTCCTGGTCCTGCCGGCTGTCTCCTGCTGTAATGATGAGAGTACCCAGGGCACAGACACACACGCACACACGCACACACACACACACACACACACACACACACACACACACACACACACACACACACACACACACACACACACACACACACACACACACACACACACACACACTGATCTGACTACCGTGACATGGATAATAGGTAATGTCCTGTCTTCTCACACTGTTGCATTACACACATCCTGTCATAATCAGGTTAAGAGATATTTCTAATAATAAATGAAACCAGGGACAGTCTGCAACCCTGGTCGCTCTGACACACGCATGTATACCAACACACACGCGCACACACACACACACACACAGTTTCTAATAGATAGCATGTTGGCCACATTGTTTATACACTGAGTGTACAAAACATTAAGAACACCTGCTCTTTCCATGACATAGACTGACCAGATGAATCCAGGAGAAAGCTACAATCCCTTATTGATGTCACTTGTTAAATCCACTTCAATCAGTGTAGATGAAGAGGAGGAGACAGGATAAAGAAGGATTTTTAAGCCTTGAGACAACTGAGACAGATTGTGTATGTGTGCCATTCAGAGGGTAAATGAGAAAAACAAAAGATTTGTGTCTTTGAACGGGGTATGGTATAGTAGGTGCCAGGTGCACCGGTTTGTGTCAAAAACTGTAACGCTGCTGGATTTTTAAACAGTTTCTTGTGTGTATCAAGAATGTGCCACCACTCAAAGGACATACAGCCAACTTGACACAACTGTGGGAAGCATTGGAGTCAACATGGGCCAGCAGTATTGAATCCAAGTTATCCCTAATGCTTTGTGTAATCACTGTATTTCATTTGACACATTTTTTGTTGTTGTATTATTTTAATTTGATAAAAAAATAACACAATCTACTTTCAGTGAAGCCGCTCAACATTAGTGCAGACAGTCATTACTTGACCATTTAGCAGTCTGGCTATTTAGCAGTCTGGCTATTTAGCAGTCTGGCTATTTAGCAGTCTGGCTATTTAGCAGTCTTATGAAGCTTTCCTCGGAGCCGATGCTCCGGTATCATTTGCCGGACGGTAGCAGAGTGAACAGTCTATGGCTTGGGTGGCTAGAGTCTTTGGCAATTTTTCGGACTTTCCTTATGCAAGCATGTGCTTTGTGCTCATACTATAGTAAATGCTGGAAACCTGAAGTTTGATCAGAAGATGTTGAGTGATGCCCGGCTGAGATCTAAACTACAAGACGGCTCAAACAATCTTTAATGTTATTTATATAACAACACCC